>NW_022283462.1:0-5611 GCF_004355925.1 Anarrhichthys ocellatus
ATAATAATAATAATAATAATAATAATAATAATTATTATTATTATTATAATAATAACAACAATAATAATTAGTGCTGGGCAACGATTAAAATATTTAATCGCAATTAATCGCATTGTTATGGCAAAGTTCAATAATGAATTAAAAAGTAGTGTATTGCGCACTTTTATTTTAAAAGTACTGCTATATGAACAAAAGGGCAATGACATTTGGTTCACGAGATGCAGGTAGCATGTTTTATACTTAATGTGAATATAATTCATACTTTGTTGGCATCTTATTCTGAAAACCGGATGTTCGTCTGAAGAAACCGGATGTTGTCTCACGTTAATGTTTCTGCTAACTTTCAAAGTCCTTCGCTCGCTCCCGATCTGTGCAGTTTGAATGCGTTTACCGTGAATGTCAGCATATAGGTGCACTAACATGTAAGTGCCTGCTGACTTTACCGCAGCGATGTCCAGTAGTCTCCAGGGAGAGCAACAGCTGGTGCAGCTTCTCTCTTTATTTCTGCCCCCCCCCTCGACCAGAAGCGGAAGTCGCCTTTTCTCTACGGCAACCCTGAAGGGACATATCATCTCCAATACAAAACGATAAACATGAGACAGTCTGTTACAATAATAATAAATTAAAAATACTTACCTGTGTTTTTTTGTTGTTGTTTTTTAATTATTATTATTATTTATTTATTTTTTTCATCTCAAACGGCTCAAGGACACGCACACACACACACACACACACACACACACACACACACACACACACACACACACAGGATGTTTGCTGGCTTTTATCCCACTGTTCTTGTCATCCTCTTGTTGTTATGTCTATGTATTGTCTCTTGTCTTTCAATAAAAAAGAATAATAAATAAAAAAAATGCGTTAATGCGCGGTAAAATAATTGTCGGCGTTAATTAATGAATGAAGAGTGCCCAGCACTAATAATAATACGTAATAATAATAATAATAATATAATAATAGTAATAATATGACAATAATACTATTAATATAATAATAATAAGAATTCTTATTATTATTATAATTATAATTATTATTGTTATTATTATTATAATAATGGTAATAATAGATTTATCTGTAAGGAGCTTTTTAGGTCATTAAATCAACAAAGTGCTTTGTAGGATTAAAACTAAAACTGAGAATAAAACAAGGGTGTGAAATCAATACAGAATAAAATGTAATTAAAAAGTAAAATAGAAATGATTGAAAATTAGAAAAATAAAATACATAAAAACAAACTCAGAATATATTAATAAACACAAAAACTTAATTTTGTTCATTGAGTTATTTTGAAGTCTAATAATCAATTCATGACGTGAAACGTTGAATAATACATTTTTCAGCAAAACTTCCGTTTCCAGCTTCTGAAATATGAATGTTTTTAGGAAAGTAAAGTGAAAATCTAACATTTATCTATAACTATTGATTAATGAATTGAGTAAATAGTTTATTAATTAATTCTGGATTAATCTCTCCTTTTTTACAAAAAACTCTTTTTTTAATTGAACAAAAGAACCAAAGTTGTTACATATTGACACAGACTCGTACTCACCTGTGCTCTTGTGTTTCTCAGGTAACTCTACAGAAACAGCCACCGTGGATGAAAACACTCACGAGTTCTTCACCGAGTTAACAGAGCCGGGAACGTACCGAGTCCAGGTCACCACGCTGAGCTCGTCTGGAGACTGTGAGGCCCGAGAGAGCGCCGCCGACACCGGCTTCACCTTCTACCTCAGTACGTAACCAGATACCCTCATGTGTCACAGTAATACTACATAAACTAGTTTATAGCCCCATAATAAACTAGTTTATAGCCCCATAATAAACTAGTTTATAGCCCCATAATAAACCAGTTTATAGCGCCATAATAAACTAGTTTATACCACCATAATAAACTAGTTTATAGCACCATAATAAACCAGTTTATAGCACCATAATAAACTAGTTTATAGCACCACAATAAACTAGTTTATTGCACCATAATAAACTAGTTTATAGCACCACAATAAACCAGTTTATAGCGCCATAATAAACCAGTTTATAGCGCCATAATAAACCAGTACTGTGTTCCAGGTCCTGGTGGTGAGTTGCTGGAGGATCTCCGTGAGCGTCCTCAGGCCGTCAGCGTCAGACTGCTGGACTCGAGCACCGCCGTGGTCTCCTGGACGCCGTCCTCAGAGGACCACAACGGCAGCCTGGTGTCGGTGGTTTCTACCACCTGCCTCAGACCGAGTCTCAGCCAGAGGATGGAGAGCACGTACTGCAGCGAGGTGACACTGATCAATACTCGAGGTTCTCTTCATCCAACCATAACAACATGGACGCTACAGAGCTCCATCAACCAACACTGATTATACAAACATAGAAAATAACATTGAATAGTGAAGAAATAACTTTAAGCAGTTCTTTATTGATCATATTTACTTATGATTTAATGGGTATTAAAGACAGAAGCTGTAGTGTTTCTGAGCACCAGAGTCCCTTTAGAAAATCTCTGATTTTGCTCAGTCCTGGTTCTGGTTCTGGTTCTGGGACCCTGTTGCTCTGATGATGAGCATTAAGATTATCTTTAGTCTTCTCTCTGATGATCTGGTTTACTTGTGTCGATGAAAGACTTTCATAACTGGTTAAAAGTTCCTCTCAGGAACTTAAAGGGATGAATTCATGTTAAAACTGAACTGATAACATGAAAACTGCCCCTGAACATATATTCATATTTTATTCATAAGAAATGAATTTGTATTAATTTCTTATGAATAAAATATGAATCCCATCAACACAGAGATGTTATCCTCCCTAATAAAGACTGAAGTCTCACGAGACAGTAACGTGAGACTCTTATGTTGAACTCTGAGGTTTGAACGTCTCAGACTGTTGTTCATAAAACTGTTTATTCATATTTATCACTCTATTTGTTCACAAGACTTTAGGTTTTAATGAAACTCTGTTGTTCCAATCAACAAGTTATTCTGACTCATATTGTTAAAATATGAGTCAGAATATTTGATCTGAAAAGTCAGAATGTTATAAAATGATATCAAACGATTTAATATCGCAGTATTAAACTGAACACTTTGTTCTCAGATTAACACAGCAGCAATAGTTGTAAATGTTTGATTGTTAATTACAACTTTATAATATAGTTTTTTTCTTGTGATTTTAACTTTATTTAGTTTTTTCTTCTAAACTCATAAAACTATGACTTTGTTTTCAAAATATTTTAGCTCATAAAACTGCAACTTTTTTCTCAAAATATCAAAATAACGGTCTTGTTTTCTGGGTTTAGCTTAGCAGCTCCACGTTTGTGTTTTTATTGTTTTATTGTTTTTAACGTTTGTACAGGAAAACTCAACGAGTGACATCATCAGTAGCCTGACCCCCGGAGCTCAGTACAGAGTGGTCGTCTATCACACCAACGGACCACTGACGAGTCCTCCGTCTGAGCCCGTCATCATCGACATCGGTCTGTTCTAGTAGAGATATTAATAAATATGATCGTGTACAATATTTACATATATTTACTGCCTTCTGGATGTGTTTGATAATAAATATCAGTGCTGAAGATCTTACACTGATATTTAAGGGCCTTTAAACCCTCAAATGAATATACTTGTATTTCTTATCAAAATTATAATATAAGAAGATAAATAAAACAATTACACAACACATGAAGAAGTAGAGAGAACTGCAGTTAATCCAGAGCTTTAAAGACTTTTTTTAGGTTTTGTTTTTCCTTAATAAAGTGTCCTTTGTGTGTGTGTGTGTGTGTGTGTGTCTCTCTCAGAGCCCACAGGTGTGCTGCAGCTGGCCGTCTACCCTCTGAGTCCTACAGCAGTGATCCTGAGCTGGCAGCGTCCGTATCACGTCTCCTTCAGGAAGTTCGTCCTTCAGACGTTCTTCTTCAACCCGGTGACGCTGAGCTCAGAGTGGACGACGTACTACGAGATCTCTGCTACGGCCTCAGTCATCGCCTCTGTGGTAACACACACACACACACACACCTTGGTACCAATAGACTGTCATGGCAGGCTCGGGGGGTGAAGTTGTATTCTTCTTTTATAAACTCAGGTAACTCTTCATCAAAATCAAAAGTCCAAAACAAAGAAAAGCATCCAAGTGGAGATGAAGGTTCTTTAAACAGTAGAACGTAGAACATCTGTTCCTCAGGCTACAGGTCTTCTTTGGTTCTGTACTTTACTTTAAGCCGTTCTCAATCAGGTGGCTTAAACACCCACACCTGGGTGAGCGGTGAGGCATTCTGGGAGCTGTAGTTTGTAGAGTGGCGGCCATTTTTTGGTGTGGCTGCTGATCTACAAAGGGAAGGTAGCACCGCTCCAACACCGGCCCTGTGGAGCCTCAAGACCCAGGAGATGTTGTGTTGGTTTGTCAATTATGTATCGGGTAAATGTATGTGACGTGTCGTGTGACGTGACATGTGACACACACACACACTAACACGCTCTTTGTCTCCAGAGGGTCACAGATCTGCTGCCCGCTTGGTATTATAACTTCCGTGTTGCCATGGTGACATGGGGCGACCCGCCACTCAGCTGCTGCGACAGCTCGACGGTGAGCTTCATCACAGGTACTGAAACATCATTATATACCATTATACATCATTATATATTGTTATGGTCCGGCTCTAGAACCACAGCAAAACATCATGAAAACTCAGGCACTGAGCTAAACAAAGAAATACCTTTATTAACAAAAGGCCAGGACATTTCAAAATGCAACACAGAAGAACATTCTCGCAGAATGCCAGATGGTTTAACCGCTGCTGCCAGACACTCCGTGTAGCACACCAGGTGTGTCAGGGGAAGAAGCCAGCACTTCCTCCGGATGGGGCGGGTCTTGCAGGGCGAAGGCCGTGGCCAGCTGCCTCCAATCTTCCTGATGTCCCTCTAACGATCCAGGAACACTGAAAGATAGACACTCCCTGGCAGAGGCCCTGGGCCGTCACAATATATATATATACTGTATATGATCATATAAGACACGACGTGTTAATGTCTCAGATGTCTGTTCTTAAATATAATGTTATTTGTTGGTGAATAATCAAAGTGCAATGATAAAAACATGATATAATATACATAATATATATATGTTAAGTGATAAAGCGTCTCTCCTGAAGCTCCTGAGGCTCCTCACATCTCCTCGGTGGACTACTCTCATGGCGTCCTCTTCGTCCGGTGGACGTACGGTGAGCTCTTCATCGACTTGTCCCACTCCAGGATGCTTCACTGGCAGCTGGTCGCCGTCGGGAAGAAAGGACCAGAGAGGAGCTACTCCATCGACGTGAGACCATTATTCATTTATTTCATTAGTTCATTATTCATTAGTTCATTAATTCATTAGTTCATTATTCATGAGTTCATTATTCATGAGTTCATTATTCATTATTCATTAGTTCATTATTCATTAGTTCATTAATTCATTAGTTCATTATTCATGAGTTCATTATTCATGAGTTCAATATTCATTATTCATTAGTTCATTATTCATTAGTTCATTATGCATTTGTTCATTATGCATTGGTTCATTGGTTCATTATTTCATTATTCATTAGTTCATTGGTTCATTATTCATTAGTTCATTA
>NW_022283463.1:0-4977 GCF_004355925.1 Anarrhichthys ocellatus
TGTGTGTGTGTGTGTGTGTGTGTGTGTGTACCTTGGGTAGCTTCAGACATTTTGATGACACAGCGTATTCGATGTAAGCCTCTTCCTGTCCTCCGCTGCCTCGTCCTCCTTCAGTGTAACACACTTCCTGTGCTCGCCTCAACATGGCGTCCAGCTCCGCCATCCCATAAACACACAGCGCAGAACGATTGGTCGCTACGGGCGTGGACGCTTGTCCCGCCGCCATGACGATGAAGAGGGCGGGCTCACCTGCGTGGCTCCCTAGCCCCGCCCCCTGAGCCAGGTTGTATCCGCTGCACATCAGAGGAACCTCCACGTAGGAGTAGAAGCTTCGGTCTGAGGAGCAGAGCCGGGACGCGTAGGTCCGGTACTCCTTCTTGTGCCACATGTCCCGCCGAGAGAACAGGAAGTACACATGGTTGTTGTGGGCGACGGCCTTCACGAAGTGGTTGTTGTACTCGGAGTAACTTCCTACGACCAGTTTACCAAGCTCTTCCTCCTGAGAGAACGCACGGCGGGGCGGCGGCACCGGGAACAAGCGCCGCGTCGTGATTGGTGGGATGTCACCGGGACCTTTGCTGGTGTAGCCTCGACCAACCAGCATCAAGTGTAGCACGCCGCTAGCCCCGCCTCCTTCCTGTTTGTTCTCTGTGGTTATCACCACAGCGACAGTGGAGACTCGGGGGTCGTTGGCGGCGACATACTGAGTGTCCACCGGGTTAGAGGTCTGATAGAGGAGCTCAGATATGTTGGATAGACTCCTACAGACAAGAGAAGAAGAAAGGTCACACAGGTACTAACACCTGGACAGAGTAACAGGTCACACAGGTACTAACACCTGGACAGAGTAAAAGGTCACACAGGTACTAACACCTGGACAGAGTAAAAGGTCACACAGGTACTAACACCTGGACAGAGTAACAGGTATAACAGGTACTAACACCTGGACAGAGTAACAAGTATAACAGGTACTAGGCAAGGCAAGGCAAGTTTATTTGTATAGCACATTTCAACAACAAGGTAATTCAAAGTGCTTCACATAAAACCATTAAAAGCATCAAAACATAAGGCAAAAGAAAAGGAGATTTAAAAACGATTAAGAACATTCATTGAAACAATAAAAACAGTGTAAGAAATAAAATACAGTAGTATAGTAAAATGCAGAAATGTATTAATATCCTTGAATGTGGTTGAATTAAAGGCAGCAAACAGAAAAGTCTTCAGTCTTGATTTAGAGGAGCTGAGGGTCTCAGCAGACCTGCAGCTTTCTGGACTTTGTTCCAGATATGTGGAGCAGAAACACTGAACGCTGCTTCTCCATGTTTAGTTCTGACTCTGGGAACAGAAAGTAGACCAGTCCCAGATGACCTAAGGGGTCGGGATGGTTCAAAAGGTAACAGCAGATCAGAGATGTATTTTGGTCCTAAACCATTCAGTGTTTTATAAACCAACAACAGTATTTTAAAGTCTTTGTTGGACAGGAAGCCAGTGCTAAGACCTCAGACCTGGAGTGATGTGATCCACCCTCCTGGTCTTAGTGAGGACTCGAGCTACAGTGTTCTGACTGACTTGTTACAGAGACCTGTAAACACACCGTTACAGTAGTCCAGTCTGCTGAAGATGAATGCGTGGACAAGTTTTACCTGTTGAGACATAAGTCCTCTAATCCTTGATATATTCTTCAGGTGATAGGAGGCTGATTTTGTAATAGTCTTGATGAGGCTGTTCAGGTTGAGGTCTGAATCCAGAACTACACACAGATTTCTGGCTGTTTGTGGTTTTTCACATCAGTGATTGAAGCTGAGCGCTGACTTTCAATCGTTCGTCCTTGGTACCAAAAACAATTACTTCTGTTTTATCTTTGTTTAGTTGAAGAACAGTCTGGCCCATCCAGTTGTTGATTAGTTCAATGCATTACCCAGCCCTTGTATGGGATTATAGTCCCCTGGTGATATAGTTATGTAGATTTGTGTGTCATCTGCATAATTATGATAACACACTTTGTTGTTTTCCGTAATCTGAGCTAGTGGAAGCATGGAGATGTTGAACAGAAGAGGCCCCAGTATTGAACCTTGGAGAACACCACATGTCATTTTAGTCAGCTCTGATGTGTAATTAGCTACAGACACAAAGTATTCTCGGTCCTTCAAGTAGGATTCAAAAAAGTTGAGTGCTGTGCCAGAGAGTCCCACCCAGATGTTTAGTCTTTCTAGGAGTATGTCATGGTCGACCGTGTCGAATGCAGCACTGAGATCCAGTAATATTAAGACTGAACTTCTGTCATTGTCTGTGTTTAAGTGGATGTCATTGAGAACCTGAACAAGAGCAGTTTCAGTGCTGTGGTGCTGTCGAAAGCCTGACTGAAGACATCAAAGCAGTTATTTATGGCCAAGAACGCTTAAGAATTATCTTACTTAACAATGGGAGGTTTGATATTGTTCTGTCATTGTTCATTGTTGCGGAGTCTAAACTAGCCTTCTTTAGGAGCAGTTTAATAACTGCAGGTTTTTAGGGCTTGTGGGAAGACACCTGAGAGAAGGGATGTGTTTACAATGTGTAAGAGATCAGTGGTCGTGCAGTTTGAAATATTTAATAAGAAGTGTGTTGGTAGAATATCCAAGCAGCAGGAGGATGACTTCAGATGTTGTATCATGTCTTCTAGGCTTCTACGGTCGATTGAATGAAATTATGTCATGATATTTGAATGGATGTTATTCAGAGATGGGACAACACACATCCTGTGGTTGGTGTGGAGGCACTCACTGCTTCTCTAATTTTATCAATTTTGTCAGTAAGAAAGGAGTCAAATAGATTGCATGGCAGGTGGATTGGAGCTCAGGTGCTACCTGTCACTGACAGGCTACCGACGGTTTGCTACCGTCGGTATTCGACGGTAGCAAATAAGATCTCCTTAGGCGGGGCATCCTTCCCGTAAGGTCTCCATGGCGATGCTGTGTGGTTACCTCTTGTTTAGTCTCCTCTTGTCCTTGGCAGTAGGAACAGATGGATGAAGCAGGAAGAAAAATAGGTTTAGAGGTAAACAGGTAAACTGACTTGTTCAGGCAAACTCCATGTGCCTTAAAAAGATGTCTGCGCTCCTAGAAAAGGTAGAACTTGTTGATAAAATGTACTGAATGGTCAGTCCATGCAGTTGACAGCCATCGTTCAGTGCAGACAGCCTGCTGAATCCTTCATCTCCTCCTCTGACTGGTGGAACAGGACCACTGATAAACACCTCAGCCTTGACAGAGCTTACTGTGTTTAACAGATCAATAAAGTCTTGCTTCACAACTTCAGACTGTTGTTTCACAGTATCACAGCTTCCTGTATGCACCATGATGTTCTTCACTGTGGGATGGTCAGCCACGATGTTAGAGACCATATCTTTCAGAAAGCAGAGTGTTTTGGTATTCTTGCTGCACAGTGTTCTGACATCTTTTACAGCATAGTCACCAACAATCAGAGTCTCAGGCCCAGTCATTAGCTTTGCCTGTGGCCTTTTACTCTCACATTTACTCTCAGTTCTTACTCTGCTTTGAGGAGATAGCTGCTTATCCAGGTCATCAGATGGAGATTTAGGATCCTGCGACAATGGAGCAAATCTGTTTTGAAGTTGTAGGCTTGGTTGTTGTGGAGGTTTTTTGCAGGTTTTACTTTTCTCAGCTGTCCTTGGCTTTGTCCATCTGAGTGCAGGGGTTGAGGAGGAGTTCTGCCTGTGTGCTAGTGCAGGCCAGCCAGTCGCATTACAAACCTCAGGGCGCTGGGCTCTGCCTGTTAGTCCTCCCACATCCTGAGGGTATGATTTTCTCTTCGGCTTTGCACCGAGAGACTTCCAGGGAGGACTACCATTTGAAGATTCATTATCTGCTCTATCCTCCTGTTTCTTGGTAGGTGCTAGTTAGCTGCGTCTTAGCTTGTGTTTGTCCAGTGTTTAGAGTCCATGGTAAAGTGGTATCATTCCCACACAGTCCATCTACCTCCACGTTCACTTCTAGTCGGTGGATTTTTGTTTCCAAGACTGCAATCTTCTGCAGGAGTTTGTGGTAGTCGTCCGTGGAGAAGGGAGGCATCTTGCTGCTACTTAGCTTTAGCTTAGCTGCTAGTTAGCATTAGCTAACAACCCAAATAGCTCGACGACTTTCTGGATTTGTCTTCACTCAAACGTTGAAGAGTGATATATGTGATATATCTGGCAAATTGAATAGATTTCAAACAAGTTGTAAATCCACTTACTAGCTTCTTCTAGAGCTTTAACTGCGACACCACTCGCAAAAGGAGGAGGAGCTTAAAACAAGCTGCACTGGAAGCAGAGCAACTGAGGAAGACAGGAGCTGTGCAATGAGAACATAAGATAATGGGGAACATATTATAATACATGTAGTGTATTTAAGAAACATTATTAAATTATTGAATAGATATAACTTTGTGATTGTGTTTAGGCCAGCAGAGAAGGCCTTGAAGGCCCTGACGGCCCACCACTGTCAGATGTCATTGGTTGTTTTCTGAATGAGGTCATGTGACCTGGAGGAAGTAGCACCAGTGACATCATCATCATCAGTGACATCGTCTGTGTGATGAAGATTATTTAACTGAAATGTCCATTTGACTAATCTGAAGGATTGAGACCAGATTCAGATTAGTGTGTAATCAGCTCTCACACACACACACACAGTGTCAACGTGTGTAATCTGCAGGTTTAGCTCAGCGTCTTCACACAGTCTGAAAACCAGAAGACAGATCCTGAACCAGCTGACTGAGACCCTGAAGAGAATTTGAAAACTGGTCTGAGATCAGATTGAACATCAACAAACTTTCCTCTGTGTGTGTGTGTGTGTGTGTGAGATACATTTCTGATACAATCTGCTCGACCATCTGTTTAACTCAACTTCACCATGTTCTGTGTGTGTGTTCACATATAGAACAGGTGCTTTGTGTGTGTTACTGTATTGTAGTTGAGTGCGTGTTACTGTGTTGCTG
>NW_022283463.1:4987-5610 GCF_004355925.1 Anarrhichthys ocellatus
ACTGTGTTGCTGTTTGTTACTGTGTGTGTTACAGTGTGTTACAGTGTATGTGTGTGTGTGTGTAGTTCGTCTCAACCCAAAACACACTTCATTGTTTCTTCGTTACAACCAACCGAAGGATCCGTCATGGAGTCTAACCGTCTTTGGGGGACCCTGGTTCTGATCAACTGGGGTACTCAGCAGGGTTTCAAATTGAAATCCTATGACATCATCAAATTAAATGATGTTTATTTAGTCAGAGTACTTTAAAAAAACTACTACTAAAAATAGTTTTTGTTACATTTTTTCATCAGAAGGAAACGAGGAGAGAATTTGTTGACTTTGTTGATGTTTCCTCAGAGCTGCTCCTTCCTTTGTCACTTTGTTACTTTGTTACTTTGTTAATTTATCTAAATACATTTTACTTTAAGGTGGAAGATATCAAGGAATCATCCTCAATCCAGGAACACCGACATGCACGCTCACATGCAGGCTCACATGTGCTAACATGCACGCACATGCACTCAAATGATGAAGGAGGATATTAGTTAGATTAGCGTTTTATAGGGAGAGAGTTCTTCCACATCGCCAAGATCCGTTATCACATCACGATGACTTCCTATACGAGCGCTATCCATTCTGCC
>NW_022283464.1:0-5609 GCF_004355925.1 Anarrhichthys ocellatus
TGTGTGTGTGTGTGTGTGTGTGTGTGTGTGTGTGTGTGTGTGTGTGTGTCTGTCTGTCTGTGTGTGTGTCTGTGTGTCTGTCTATGTGTGTATCTGTCTGTGTGTGTGTGTGTGTCTCAGTTGGCTCTTTATTACATATGAAGTACTGTGTGTGTGTGTGTCAGCTCTGGCCGTGCCGTACCTGCGCAGTGTGGACGTGTCCTGGTGTAAAGTGGTGGGAGGACGTTTAGCTCTGCTGCTGGACGCTTTGCAGCCGACAGTCGTCCTGGAGCTCAACCTCAGCAGCTGTGAGCTCACCACTGAGGACCTGCTCCACCTGGGTAACACACACACTAACACACACACACACACATACCCACACACACTAACACGCACACACACACACACACACACACACACACACACACACACACACACTAACACACACACACACACTAACGCTGAGACTTTCACCTGACCAAAGTTCTGTCCAGTGAAATATAAAACCTGGATTGACAAAGCGACCGATAAACAGGGCGCTGAAGCAGCAGAATCTCTGAACGGTTTTATTCTTGGTTCTCGGTCCAGCTGCCGTGTGCAGCCGCGGCGGCCTGTCCTCTCTGCGGACGTTGGACGTTTCCTACAACGGCTCGGTGGGCGACGCCGGCTGGTCCGCCCTGTTCTCAGCGGGAGGCCCGGCCTCGCTGCAGGACCTAGACCTCAGCCTCCGACCTTTGACCTCCGCCTCCTGCTCGGCCTGGCTGCCGTCGCTGCTCGGCGCTCTGCCCCGCCTCCCGGCGCTGACCCGCCTGGCGGCGCAGCGCTGGACCGTCGACTCTCGGGACCGACAGCGGCTGAACCGCTGCCTGAGGAAGAGGAGCGTCCTGCTGGAGTGGGACGCGGCATCATCGTCATTTGAGGCGACCAATCAGGAGAGTCCTGAGGAGAGTCGTTCTGAGGAGTAGAGGATCAAAAACCTGAAGATGATTATCTGATATCAAATATGACTAATGAAGAACGACGGAGTTAAAAGAACATAAGCAGCACTCAGAGATTTAATCAGACACATGACTGCGACTTTCAAAAAATCTGAGATTGAAAACATTTCAAATCAGGCAAAATGTTTTGCAAATTATTGTTATAATTATTTCCAATTAAAACAACGCATGAAGAAGTACAGAACACTACACTAAACTTAAAGAACTTACATTTAAATTAAAAGGCATTTCACAGAGTTATGATATTATTATGTCACCTGATTTATACCTTTTGTTATCACTGTGTAGCCCCGCCCTAAAGCATCCCCTGCTTTATGGTCTGTTTGACTCTAAATGGACCATAATGTACGAAATGAACATCATGCTGTATTGAAGAAGACTTGAAACTAGAGATTGAGACCATAAACTCATGTTTACAATGTTTACTGAGGTAATAAATCAAGAGAGAAGTAGAGTCATTTTCTCATAGACTTCTATACAACCAGAGGAGTCGCCCCCTGATGGTCACTAGAGAGAATGCAGGTTTTAAGAGACTTCCGTTTTGGCTTCACTCGGCAGAACCGGAGGTTGCCGCCTGGTATAAACGTGAGGTTGATGCCCAATAGAAAGCCATAAACCAAGGTGGCGACAGCTATAATGCTGAACTCCAGGCATTAAAACTGTAGTCCACAAACCAATGGGTGACCTCACGGTGACTACATTACATTAAACAGAGTGAATGAAAAGCAAAGTCCACCGGGTGGAGCTGTGAGCTACGGGACGAAAGTACATCTTTAGACGCTTTGTGACAAGTCGATTTGTAGCATTTCTTTGGCTGTTTTAGCCTAGAGGAATGGATGAGGTGATGTGTTTATCTGCTGTAACCTAAGCTGCAATTTTCTGCCTTGTCTCTGAAGTTTAAAGTAAAAAATAATACATATTATCTGAAAATATAAGTGTGAAAACAAGTATGTAAGCTCGTCTGAAGACTAGCACACTTCAATGCAAAGAACATTGGTTCTTTATTTCGACAACGATAATTAACGTTTTGCCTTCAGTCGGACACGCTAACCTGATGTACCAAACAGTTTGTTACACAGAACCATCGGAGAAGCAGTGAAGGTTTGGAGTACCGATGCCCAGCCCCAGTTCTGATGCAACTAAATCACGCAATGCAAATATCTTTAAAATGTATGCTACTCACCTTCTATTGTTGGATATGATTCAATTGCCATTGTTTTAATGAAGTGGCAAAAATATATTAATTATATTAGTGTTTACACAGCATTAACCCCTGTGACTCTATATAACACCGGTTATAATGTCTGAGACACACGAGCCTTATGTCAGTGAGTATGTAGTTATGCATAAAGTAGACTTAGTGAACTGGTACATTCTAAGTAAGATAAGTTTCAACTCAACACATTTGACAAACTGTCCAGACTGTAGTCTAAAATCTCCCTATTCACTACGAAGTGAATGATATTTACAGTCCGAGTGTTGAGTGCAGCGTGTGTGAGCGCTGCTTGATCACCTTGTGCCGGCATTATTAGCAAATATCTGACTTCTGTAATTCTATAATGTAGCATAATGCATCATAAAACATCACACAACATAAAACTGTTCAATCAATAATTGTTTTTCACATTCATACAATTCAATTCAATTTATTTTTTTAACACAAAATCACAAATTACAAATTAGCCTCAGAGGGCTTTACAATCTGTACTCATGTGACATCTTCTGTCCCGGGACCCTCACATCGAAACAGGAAGAACTCCCCCAAAAACCCCTTTAACGGCTTTTGGGGGAGGTTCAAGCTTATGGATGTGTTGCCATGGTGATTTTGCCAAACTTGCTTCGTGGAACCGAAAAGCCTGACTTATGTAATCTTATCCTGAAAATGATCCGGCTAACTCAGTTAGCCATGTACGAGGAACGGGGCCCTGGTGATTTCAAGAGCCAGGTTTGAATTAAGGACTGAAGCAACGTGACACGATTTATGTTTTAATATCAACATTTGAAATGATGACAAGATAACACAACATGTAAACAATACTGTTTCTGTTTTAAATTTACTTCTTTACTTAAGATTTCATTCAACTTTTCTTTTTTTTAGCCAGCAAAATATCTCGCTATGATTGAAACATTAATTCAGAAAACAAACAGAAATGTTTTGGGATACTAAACATATTAATTGCTTCATGTGACACTTCCAGGTGTGTGTGTTGCTCTTTGAGTGCGGTGGTGGTGGGGGGGGTTCACGCCTTCGTCATATTGGCAGTGACTACAGAGAGACAAGAGAGAGGGCGTTAGTGTTCCTGTGCACTCTTGTGTTCCAGTAAGTGTTGCTACAACTTACGGTTCTTGGCCCATTCAGCCTCTGGATCCACGCAGACCGACCCCCCGTGTGTGAAGAAACTGGGACAAATGAACAGAAGTGAAGTGAGATTCTGAGTGTCTTATGCTCGTGTGCTTTGATGAGATGTATAAACTTACATTATGGCCTCCGGGCAGCGAGAGCTGGAAGATTGTTTTCGATACACGTCGCCGATGACTTTGCTGCTGATGTCAGCAGAGGAGACCTCAGTGCAGCACGGGAACCTTCTGCGAACGAGGCGTCCTGAGAAGGCCAGAAAGAAGAGAGAGTGAGTGAGTGAGTGAGTGTGTGTGTGTGTGTGTGTGTGTGTGTGTGTGTGTGTGTGTGTGTGCTTTCATTCACTCATAGTAAATGGACTGTACTTGTACAGCGCCTGTCTAGTGCTCCGACCACTCAAAGCGCTTTGACACCCATTGACATACAACAGCAGGTTCACTGGGCTCTAACTACGCCGATGATACGAAACACACCACACACACACACACACACACACACACACACGCACGGGCCACAAATGAAGCAGGACGACAATAACTGAAACGTTAAATCTTTAGAATATGGGAGCAACAGACGACACATGGAGCCGTCCTCCACTAACAGCTGTGGAATAATTATGACAAATAATTATTCGTCTCATCTCAACGTGTGGGGGTCGTTTGGTACTCACCGTTTCCTGCAAAGGACTGGACGCACAGACACACCGAGAGCAGGAGGAGCGCGATGGACAGGATCCTCGGGGACATTTTGAACGACAGGTTTCTCTGATCAGGCTGCGACCTCACAAGCCGACCGACCGTTGGACATTTATCAGTGAGCCGGGAACGCTCGTCTTTCTGGGGGCAGCACTCATGACGTGTTTGTGTGGTCGTGGTGTGTTCACACCTCCGCCCCTGAGAACCTTTATGGAAGAAAATTAGATATCAGGTAAGTTTCCCACACACTCTGCTCTGGAGGAAACACACACACACACAGACAGACAGACAGACAGACAGACACACACACAGACAGATACACACATAGACAGACAGACACACACAGACACACACACAGACAGACAGACACACAGACACACAGACAGATACACACACAGACAGACACACACAGACACACACAGACAGACAGACACACACAGACACACACACAGACACACAGACACACCCACAGACATACACAGACAGACAGATGCACACACACAGAGGCACGCACACAGATGCACGCACAGACACAGACACACACATAGGCAGACACACACAGACACACACACATAGACAGATGCACACACACAGATGCACACATAGACAGACACACACAGACACACACACATAGACAGACAGATGCACACACACACCGGTGAAACACCACTGTCATACAGAGAGTGTGAGGAGGAGGAGGCTGCTGAATGAATGTTTGTGACGGTGAGACGGAGGCGGAGACTAAAGGAGCGCTCATCCCAGCAGAGTAGATGTGAAGCTGGACTCGCTGGTCTTTAAATCACCTCAGTGAGGACGCTTTCACACATATGTAGAGACGTCCAGGTTGTTTATGGCGACGTTTTGGTTGACGGGTAAACTTTTTTAGGTTGTTTCAACAAACTATATTTCAGTATTTAGTTACGACCATCTTGCTTCAGGCATTTAAAAAAGCTGTTTCTAAACAGGAACCGGTCCTAAATTAGTAGAACCCGTTGGTATTGAAGAGGTCCAGAGGTACTGGTTCTGCTATCGGTTCTTTAGTTCCTGAGTGAGACGTCCTCGTCTCAACCGTCCTCTCTTTGTCTCTCTGTCTGTCTCTTTGTCTCTCTGTCTGTCTCTTTGTCTCTGTGTCTCTGTCTCTTTGTGTCTTTGTCTCTCTGTCTCTTTGTCTCTGTCTGTCTCTCTGTCTCTCTGTCTACCTGTCTCTTTGTCTCTCTGTTTCTCTGTCTCTTTGTGTCTTTGTCTCTCTGTCTCTCCGTCTCTGTCTCTGTATCTTTGAGACTCACATCATGATCAGAGAGAAGGACACTTTGTAGAACTCTGGTCGTCTCAAACACAATAAAACCAGTAAGTTGATCACAACATGTGATAATAGTATTGATAATAGTATTAATAATAGTATTGATAATAGTACTGATAATAGTATTGATAATAGTACTGATAATAGTATTGATAATAGTACTGATACTAGTATTGATAATAGTATTGATAATAGTACTGATAATAGTACTGATAATAGTATTGATAATAGTATTGATAATAGTACTGATAATAGTATTGATAATAGTATTGATAATAGTA
>NW_022283465.1:0-5606 GCF_004355925.1 Anarrhichthys ocellatus
AAGGCGACAGCCAAAACGCCAAACTTGAGGCTTCAAAACATCCACAAACCAACGAGAGACATCACAACGGCTACGACCACTTCTTATAAACAGTCTGGGATTTTCAAAAATTTAACTGAGGAGATGCGAAAAGTCCTGAAGGCAAACTTCTCCTTTGTGCATTTTTAATTCACTCGCCAAAGACTAAAATGGCCGCCCTCAAAACTACGCCCTACAGTCGGCCTCGAAGTTGTCGGCGGTGCTTCAGCTATCAGCTGAAACTCTCTCCTACACAAGGACCTGGTACCGAAAGTGGGCCGAGTGGAGCCGAACCACGCAGCGATGAGGCACAAAGTGGATAAAGTACCTTGTATTTGTCTTTGGCCTTCTCTTTTCCCAGATGTTTCAGCACCTTGTCTGCTAGCAACATGCTCTGCTGGTTCTGGAAGGCCTCGAGGATACACACCGCTGTGACGTCTGCAGGACACACAGGAAACAAACCCTAAATACCTGAAGTTTCACTCGTAGAAGAACATTTTTTTTCAGAAAGTGAAAGAAGTGTGTCACCTTCTAGACATTCCTTCTTGTTGTCTAGTTTCTCCAGAGCTTTGGCTCTTCTGAACAGAGCCTTCACATAGCGTGGATTCATCTCCACGGCCCGACAGCAGTCCTGAACCACTTCTGTCCATTTCATCTGAAACGAGAGTCATGAGCTGGTTATCTTCATCTGTAGGTAAACACAGAGGTCTGTGCACCGCAGAGAAGGCTTCAAAATGAAACCAAGATATCTGGAGATGAATGTACAAAACTAATCTTTAAAACAGAACAGCGTCTGTGTCAAAGCTTCAACATCAGCTAATGTGAAACCTCACGAGGTTACATTAAAGTGACAGTAGTGATGTCATGTAGTGTGTTTGTATGAGGTACTTCTCCACAGTCAGTGTTCTACTGAAACAGAGACTCGTCTACTGCAGTAGAACACTGACTGTGGCGAAGAACCTCATACAGACACACTACATGACATCACTACTGTCACTTTAAGATCAGTGACAAAAAACCTTCATTCAAACACAAAGGTGGAAGGATTTGAGATGATTTGCATAGAATGTGCTACTCATTGACCAACGGGGAGAAACCTCTGATCGCTGCATTCCTTCTCTTCTGGCTTTAAGTTGTGAGGAGACGATCGGGTGAACTGAAGACACTTCAGGTTTATTTCAAGTCCAATGAAGAGCAACATGTATTGACCTGCATGGCTTTCCATCTACAAGCACCTCAACCCAGTAAATACCTCTGGAGACATTTAGAAAAGGGACAACCTGTCCCAAACTGCAACGTACAACACACAATGCAGACTCAACGCTACACTCTCATTACAACAAAAGACGGACGTAACACCGTCACTAACATCCCTCCTAACGAAGAGATCTCTGCACGCTGTTGCACATCAGGTAAGTATTTCATACATCAACAACAGTCCCTGCTCAGATGGTAAGAAGGCGACGCCGACCTGTTGTTCGTAGGCTGCTGCTCTGTTCTGGTAAAACGTCGACAGGTCGGTCTTCTTCTCTGTGGGGCAGAGAGCGATGGCCTCTGTGTAGCACTGGATGGCGTTCTCGTACTTGCCGGCCTTGAAGTACTTGTTGCCCTTGTTCTTGGCTGCTTGGGCTCGATCCAACGGGCTCTGAGTGAGACAAGAGAAAAGGTAACGGTTCCTCTTTCTTTCAATCAATCATGATATTAATGATCTCACAGCTCAAAGCTCATAATAATAATTAAGACTTTCCTCCAACAAAGAAATTATTAGTCGACTAATCGTTTAATTGATTTAAACCACAGATCTCTAAAACTACAAAAGTTTCACCAAAAAGAATGACATGCATTTTATTTTGTAGTTATTGTTTTATGAGAGTTTACAGTGCATCTTCCTGCTGTTGGGCCTCACTGCTGACTTCCTGTTATATTGCTTAACTTTGTAAACTCGGACTTTAAAGGTGGTAATCAAATAAAAGTTATTATTATTTAAATCTTGTGTTTACACGTTTCTTATAGTCATTCAGCATGTAAAAAAAACATAAAAAACAACTAATAGATTATTTAAGTCTAATCGTGTAAGAGGGGCAGCCCCTGAAATAATAAGGATTTCTCACAGTTACATATTATATATAACATTAGGAACTCATATTTATGAATGTTTGTTCTCTTTAGAGGATGCAGGATTCAAAACAGACACAAAGACTTCTCTCACTAACAGCCCCGATACATATTGTATGATTTTATGTTATTAGAATTTATATTGTTACATTATTATTATTATTATTATTATTATTATTATAATAATATAAACTTGTTATACGACACCTTAAACTATGTCTCGTATCCCATGCTATATCATAATGTACCATATTATACTAAATTATGTTAATGTCTTACATTTCATTACCAATACAAACAAGAACATTCAATCATTAGCCGGGTTTAAACTGTTAGCAGAGACTTAATAACACCACCGTCACTTTCCATCTTCAATGACATCTTTTACTATTGCACGGTTTATTCTCACGCACCAATCACCAAGCAACATTCCTTGTATGTACAAACGTACTTTGATATGTAAATATACATAATAAAAAGCAACAATGACCAACAATAAAATTAAATAAAACATCTACGTGCAAGCCAAGTGTAAGTTGTAAACTACACAACTAGTGGACATAAATTATATATATACAGTATGTTTACATGTACATACATAGGATTAATATAGAAAGTGAAAGAACGTAATTAAAACATTTGTTGCATTCAAAGCTTGTGAAAATAAAATACATATAACAGAAAGCAGTGCAGCTGTCTGTATATATTATATTTGAGTTATTGTGGATTTTTTACTTTAATATTCTTTACTGTTTTATTACTTATTTATAATACTTGTTTTGATCTTGTTTGCACTATACTGAGCGTGTGTGTGTGTGTATGTATGTATGCTGCTGTAATCCTGTAAATGTCCCCACTGCGGGACTAATAAAGGATTCTCTTATTTTATCTTAACATGCCTTTGCTTTAACATTTGCACTGGAGCTGGTTAACCTAGCTAGCTACTTAGCAGCTAACAGCTAGCTAGGTAGGTTAACCAGCATTAGCTGGCTAGCAGCTAACACTAGCTAATCCACTGCCTTGCTGCTTTTGAACGTAGCTGTCACTTGACAGTCGGTGTCCTTGACGGGACTTTTAACGGACATGACCCGTTAATTCAGCAAAGTGTCCGCGGAGCACCGAAGCAGACAGTACGTAGTAACAGCAGAGGAAGGACCCGTTTCTCCCGGTAAACGTTTACCATGTTTACCATATTCGGCTCTCGAGCTGCTCCGTCTTCTTGGCCCTGCACCACAGGACTCGCGCTGCCTTCGGGTGTCTTCCGCTCTCCGGTCCGCTTGTTGCCGTCCTTCGACCGGCTGCGGTTCCAGAGGTACACCGCTCCGACTCCCAGCACGATGGGGGTCCCGACCAACAGGGCCAGCTGCCAGCGGGGGAGTCCGGTACCGGCCTGCGGCTCGACTGGCTTAGAAGCAGCCATGATGTAGTTACAACCGACCAGTTACCACCAGCAGGAACAGCGTGAGCCGCTTCTTCTTCGTCTTCTTCGTCTTCTTCTTCTTCTTCTTCTTTCAGTTTATTGGTAGACAACAAACCACCGTTTAAGGTGCATTACCGCCATCTACTGTACCGGAGTGTAAAATACAATAAAATAATCCTTTATTAGTCCCGCAGCGACTACAGCATTACAGCAGCATATAGTGTGTATATATAAAATATATAAAATATGTAAAATATATAAAATATATAAAATATATAAAATATATACATGCAAATAGTGGATTGTGCAAACGAGAGACATAGGGTACATCCCAAGTCTCTTAATTCTCATTTCCTCGCTCCTCGAGCCTCGCTTGAACCGGAAGTTGTTCTACACCGCCATATTGACGGCCGTCCCAAAGCTCTTATTTTGTCGAGTACTTACAGTATTAAAAAATTTGGGACAGCTGTCCCAAATTTTTTAATACACATACACTCACACACATACACATACACTCTCATTTTGACGGCTCTCTTCTTTTCAGATTTGTGCAGGTTTTCCAGCAGAGAGTTTGATCCGGATCGATGTCGATTCTGTTCATATGAGTGATAAAGTGTGAGTGTGTTTGTGTGAGTGTGTGTGTGTGTGTGTGTGTGTTTGTGTTCCGGTTCACAGCTCTGATGAACGCTGGAGGCCGCATGTCCTCAAACACACCAGCAACGATGCTTTCAAAGTCAGCTGTGATCAGCTGGTCACAAGTGGATGAAGCTATAAGTACATTTACTGAAGTACTGTACTTAGTTACTGTACTTTACTTGAGTATTTCCTTTTTTTTGCAACTTTATATACTTTCACCCTTTACTGCATTTAAGAGGAGAATATTAGACTTTTTACTGGATTACATTGGTTTGATAAATTACTTTGCATATTAAGATTATTTATACAAAATCAACAAACTAATCATGATTTATTAATATAGATTAAGTCGTTGAAATGAGCTCCACCATTACCAGCTGCAACATTAAAGTTATGAACACATCAGTAATTATAATCCAGTATAATATAATATAGTATAATTATGCCCTTGTGTGCTTTAAATTAAGCTGCAACTGACTTGTTACCTTTCCACACAGTCGTCATAGTGATTTTGGATTTGTACCAAACTAAACAACATTTTTGTACTTTATAAAAAATGTATTCATAATTCATACAGTTGTTGAAACACGTTGCTGCCCTCAAAATAATCCATTCTTCACCGACACACTTGTTGTGAAAAGCCATGAAATCAATTTTAGCTGCACAACAACACGAGATGTTGTTGACACAGCCATGACATAATAACCTTCTGTTTTCCACAAGCGCCTCATTGCTCTGAGAGATTTGAACCATCAGAGGTTACAATAAGGATGTCTGATCTTCAGCTATTCACGACTCTCCGTCTGTTATTCCTGTGAAATGTGTCTGCTATTGTTAGCGCCGCCTGTGACCACGGAGACAAGTCATTTAATCAGATTATCTTTAGCTCATGTTGGTCTCTTGTTCTCTGGTGACTGAGTGCTTCATTCAGTCTGATCCTCGAGTCCACCGGCACAACAATTACACACAACTCAAATGTTTTTAATAAAGGTATTAAATCAAGAAACAATGTTGCTCTCACACTTAATAGTAGCACACACCTGCATTTTGTATTTATATGGACATACATGTAATAATCACCATTTTGCTGCAAACACTTAGCACAGTACATCTGGTCCTTAAATATTAATTACATTTCTTATGTTACTGTGAAATCTATATTAAATCACATTAACTGACTCAAATGTCTCAATATATGTTCTTTTGTCTAATCCCTCTGGATCTGTAATCCACTGAATTATCTCAATTTAAACTTTATTATTATTCTGTCTGAATATATTATATTTTAGTTATTGTGGATTTTTTACTTTTTTACTTAGTTAATATTCTTTACTGTTTTATTACTTATTTGTAATACTTGTTTTGATCTTGTTTTTTGTTTACACTTGTTTGCACAATATACTGTATATATACTGTA
>NW_022283466.1:0-5605 GCF_004355925.1 Anarrhichthys ocellatus
GTGGCGGCTACTAGGGTAAGCTGGAGGCTGAAAAAAAAAAAAAAAAAACGGCCTTGTGGGGCCAAAGTGGGACCCCTAGGTCTGCAGGGTGCAGGCATGTCCCTGCTAAGACCAGAGAACTGCTGCCTGGTCTGGCTAGCTTCAACAGTTCGCTGAAGCGCCTGTAGAGCAGCTGACTTGAACAGCTCACCAGGTTCCACTGGGACAGTACGGAGGGCCCTCCTACATGTCTCAGATAGGGGTGACTGCGCCAGCCAAACCTGGCGGCGAGTCTGGACCAGGGTGGACATCATACATCCAAGTTAACCTCGACATGAGCGCAAACGCCTGCATTGAAGCATCACTGAGGCTGGAGGCGGAAGCGTCGAAGTAGCCTGCTGCAGAGAAGCTGCGAGGGCAAGCATGAGGTGGGAGAGGGAGTTGTCGATACGGTGCACAGCGCTGCTGTGTCATAAGCCCTGGATAGCAGGTCATCTTTGACCCAACGTTGGGTCGAGGGCACCTGGCATCGGGCCTCAGAGTCTCCTCAGGGGAAACTATGATGGACGCAATAGTCGGCTAAATGGCTGGCATACCTGCAAGGCCAAGTTTTGCCACCTCCTGCATGGCAGTCAGGGTTCGCCATCTGATGTAAGGCGGGAGAGAGCCCTGGTGTCTCTCCAGCATGCATGCAACTCCCTCAGATATTCCTTGGAGGGAGGAACAGAAAAGGTGATGAGGGCGGGAAGGTGCCTGAAGAAGGCAAGTTCCAGCTGCTGTGTATCCCACTGCAGGCGTGCCAGCGGCATACAAATGATCAGGGTAGGTTGGGCTGGATTCAGCTGCCCTGACAGGGGGAGGTAGACCTCACGCATTGGGTGTTCCACTTCGGCCAGCCTAGCAGACCTTACTGCTCAAGGCGTGATGCCGCAGGTCCTGCCTGGGTTATCCGAGAGGCCCTCCCTCAGATGCTCGAGGCTAAGGCAAGAGGTCAGGGCCGTCCTCAGGCTGAAGAGGAGCTATACAGGACCTACAGCTGGGAGAGTTTAACATGGCCTCGATTCTGGTGGAACCCTTGTCCCACTAGTTGATGCGGAATTCTAAATCGGTCTGAGCGGGAGCGCTCTGCTGAATGTTGAGAGAACAGGCAGGGGGCAGTCAGAGGAGAGTGATCTTTTCTTACACTCTCTTCACTTGGACAGTCGCCAGTTAGCCTGAGAGAGAGCACTCTGCTACTGTGGAAACAGACCAACAAAACAGTCCTTACAGTGAGAGGGGAGCGAGGACCGTCGCTGTAAATAGTGGTGTCCCACCAGTTAGCCTGAGTGAGGACACTGCCAGCTGCGACGGCCGTAATGAGTAAAAAGCATCAATGGGCACAACATCAATGTTGATTTAGTATAACTAGCATTCACCGAGTTAGCCTGAGCGAGAACACTCTGTTAACTGTGATATTTGTAATGCTACAAAGTTGATGGCCACAGCCCCAGTATCAGCTTTGTTTAGCTAGCTTCCCCCTGAGTTAGCCTGAGCGGGGACGCTCCGTTAACTGTGACAGCCGTAAGGTTACAAAGTTGATGGACACAGTCCCAGTATCAGCTTTGTTTAGCTAGCGTCCCACTGAGTTAGCCTGAGCGAGGACGCTCTGTTAACTGTGACAGCCGTAAGGTTACAAAGTTGATGGACACAGTCCCAGTATCAGCTTTGTCTAGCTAGCATCTCACCAAGTTAGCCTGAGTGAAGACACTGCTAACTGTGAATTATGTCAGATGTAAAAATGAAATCTCAATGGACACAATGCCAATGTCGA
Source organism: Anarrhichthys ocellatus (assembly GCF_004355925.1). NCBI lineage: Eukaryota > Metazoa > Chordata > Actinopteri > Perciformes > Anarhichadidae > Anarrhichthys > Anarrhichthys ocellatus. The sequence continues at coordinate 1,790 of NW_022283466.1, forward strand.
TCTAGTCGAGCTAGTCTCTCACCAAGTTTGCCTGAGCAGGAACACTCTGCTAACTGTGATAGCCGTAATGTTACAACATCAGTGGACATAATGCTAATGTCGAACTAGCATCTCATCAAGTTAGCCTGAGCGGGAACACTCTGCTAATTGTGATAGCCGTAATGTTACAAAGCCAGTGGACATAATGCTAATGTCGATCTAGTCGAACTTGCATCTCATCAAGTTAGCCTGAGCAGGACACTCTGCTCACTGTGAAGGGCGGGCCGACAGCGTATATTCTACGCTCTCGTTAGCACGCCACTCGATTAGCACGCCACTCGATTAGCTAGAGCGGAAGTGCTCTGCCAACCGTGGAAAACGAACAACGGTTATAGAAAACAATGTGAATCGATCTCACCGATTGCTGTCTTCACGACTTAGGTGGCCCTTATCAGACTGGTGACGACCAATGATAGGGGCGTCCACCAGTCCGGGGTGAACACACCGCTCCCTCCGAAGAGGGACAGCTTGTCGCAGCCTTTGGAGGGCGAGAGATCCGCAACTCCGACCGGTGGTCACAAGGCTACAGCGACAAGCTCTATGTCTTCATCGTAGACACATCTTTGTTTATGCTACCGTGGTAGCTAACCTGCATAGCGAGAAGATGAAAAAGGACTGAACTCAGGATGACACCGGAACTTATAGACGACGGGGGTCATCCGAGGTCACAGGTGACTTTGTTGGTATAAATATTCGACCTGCGCATGCGCGAGACGGAAGATATCCAGTGTTAAGCACTGCCTCTGGAGGTCAGTAAGGATGAAATATAACTAGCTAGCAGCACTAATGGCTTCCACAGTCTGCAGCTGGGACTGCTGCGCGAGGCTACTGTGAGACTGACCGCCTGTGAGTGCTTTGGGATGGCGGAGGGGCTCACGCTGCTTGTTGAGAACAGTAACTGCAGAATGATACGTGCTTTCACGTCAGAGTCTTCAAAACACCAGAAAAGTCTTCAATAACACCAGAAAAAGTCGCCAGATTTAGCGAGAAAGTCGTCAATTTGGCAACACTGGGCTAGCCAACTTCAATGTTACTGTGCAAGGCAGAAGTAGTAGACCAGAAGCGATCACACTCCTGTGATCAATCCTGCTTTAGACAGAGGTTAGGACCTCCCACCTCATTAGCATACAGACACATGAATAAATAAATGCAGGTGAACAGAAATGTAGAAATAAATATATATGTATTTCTTTATGTCCTGTTTGATTATCAACTTTTATTTATTTATCTATACATTAATCTATTTATTTCCATATTTCAGCATTTATATATACTTGTATTTATTTATTTCATAATTTATTTCAGCATTTAATTATACTTAAGTCATATTCTGTCATCCATATCGTACACCAATGTTCGTTAATATAGAAGCAGAACTATAGAACTCCTTTACCCCGCCAGACCCGTTACGCGGTCTGCTTGGAGGAGTTGGAAGCCCGGCAGATGTAGGGCGCTGTCCGGGATGTGCGCACCAAGCTCCGTCCATGTTGATGTGTCCTTGGGCATGACACTTAACCCCAAATTGCCCTTGTAGCTGTGCCTACTGTGTATGAATGTTGTGTGATTTTTAGTTAGAGTCCTGATGGGCAGGTGGCACCTTGCATGGTACCCCCTGCCATCAGTGTATGAGTGGGTGTGAATGGGTGAATGATGACATGTAGTGTGAAAGCGCTTTGAGTTGTCGGAAGACTTGAAAAGCACGATACAAGTACACTATACAAGTACAGTATGTACTACTAACAAGTAAAAAATCCACATATATGAGCTAATGTTGGTAGAAAAGGGGTATAACTGAAAAACTGCAGACCTATGCACCCTGGTGGGTGTCACTAATGGATCATAGTATCATGTCATATTATTTAAGTACAAACCTGGAAATGCTCTTCGCATTGTATTACAGTTTTTATTGCTTTGGACAAACCTTGTGACAAACCCTCACCCTCAAAAGCAAACAGTACAGTTGGGTTTGTCAACCTTCTATGACCTCTGACCCCTCTTTAGGGTCCCCAAATTCTCCGGAACAGTTATTATGGAACAATTTATTGGTGACACGTCAGTTTGAGTACAGAACATTTGAGGTGACAGCTGGTACAGTCGGTCTGGTTTAAAGTGTGTAGTATTGCGATCTCCACAGAGAGACTCGTCTGTGTCAGCATGGAGAATGCGTTTCATTTGCAACTGAGCTCTTGAGCTGTTTGGAGCTACGCTATGCTAACCAAGGCAGCTACACGATAGGACACGCACAAGCTACGTGCTTTTGAAAACTTTTGGTGAGACCTGAGTGGATTTACAACTCAATGACCACGTTCGCAGGAGGACTCTGGCTGGAACTGACCCACACCGATGTTCTGTACAACCGCGGTTTTAAACTCTTTGTTAAGTTACACCCGACCGCGGACCATTTGGGGTTCCATCCAGAAAGTTTAGCGTACAGAGTGTCGTACAATGCACTTTTCAGGAACTAATATAATGAATATTACACACATGTTATATACCCAGTTAAAGAAAAGAGTATGGGCTACAAGATCATGTAAGTAATTTTTACACACTCCAAACACAATTCTACACAACTAAAACAACCAACTAAAAGAATTACCAAATGATCACTCATATTTCGCCATGAGGGAGCAGACTCCACGCTCCGGTCGTAGCTACCAAGACAAAGCTAGAAGCTAACACGGAAAACCGAGATATTAGGAAGCAAGAGAATTCTACACAGATTATGGAGGTATCTTCAATATATCTCGATATATATATATATATACACAATATACTACTGAGAATTTATCAAACATAAAAAAAAGAAGTAGATAGGTTTGCAGTTTTCAAGGTGTAGATTTCAAATTGCATCTATTACACACATGAAGATAAAGTTATGAACACCCGCTGAATATCTATTATCAGAATCATTCTAACTGTATTATGGCTGCTACAGTGTAAAGGGAATACTGCTGTTAAAAATAACCTTATTTGTTTAAAGTGTTTGCAAACCAAATGTTGTTGCACTTTTGTTCATATAGCAGTACTTTTAAAATAAAAGTGCGCAATACACTACTTTTGAATTAATTATTTTGCGCATAACTTTGCGCATAACAATGCGATTAATCGCAAACAAATCATGCGATTAATCGTGATTAAAAATGTTAATCGTTGCCCAGCACTAATATATATGTGTGTGTTTTATATTATAGTGAATATTATTATATTATATATATATTATTATATTATAGTGAATAGTATTATGATATATATATATATATTATTATATTATACTGAATTGCCTGTGAGGGTGAGAAAAATACGATGTCCTGAGTATTTGTCAAAGTATTATTTACTGCTTTTTTCATGTTGGCATGAATGTTAACTGCAAGGTAGTAATGCGTGTTTGATACCTTAATAACAAAATATAACACATAAAGTCCATGGAGTCCATGGACGATTTAATTCAGGCATGGTGATGAAGTGGTGAAACAGCCAACCAGTTTGTATGGCGTACACCCGAGCAACTGCTCCGTATGATCAGTTTTGTTTGTGTTAACACCGTAAGGTTTCCACAAAACTGTCAGAGACACTGTTTGTACCACTCTTTTGATTCTGGTTCCTGGTGTGTTGCTCCCTCCAGGGTGACTACGTCACTTGTAGATCCCGCGGTGGTGACACAGAGAACTTCGTCTGTCGGTCACATGCAAAGGTGGTGACACAGAGAACTTCGTCTGTCGGTCACATGCAAAGGTGGTGACACAGAGAACTTCGTCTGTCGGTCACGTGCAGAGGTGG
>NW_022283467.1:0-5604 GCF_004355925.1 Anarrhichthys ocellatus
GTGGCGGCTACTAGGGTAAGCTGGAGGCTGAAAAAAAAAAAAAAAAACGGCCTTGTGGGGCCAAAGTGGGACCCCTAGGTCTGCAGGGTGCAGGCATGTCCCTGCTAAGACCAGAGAACTGCTGCCTGGTCTGGCTAGCTTCAACAGTTCGCTGAAGCGCCTGTAGAGCAGCTGACTTGAACAGCTCACCAGGTTCCACTGGGACAGTACGGAGGGCCCTCCTACATGTCTCAGATAGGGGTGACTGCGCCAGCCAAACCTGGCGGCGAGTCTGGACCAGGGTGGACATCATACATCCAAGTTAACCTCGACATGAGCGCAAACGCCTGCATTGAAGCATCACTGAGGCTGGAGGCGGAAGCGTCGAAGTAGCCTGCTGCAGAGAAGCTGCGAGGGCAAGCATGAGGTGGGAGAGGGAGTTGTCGATACGGTGCACAGCGCTGCTGTGTCATAAGCCCTGGATAGCAGGTCATCTTTGACCCAACGTTGGGTCGAGGGCACCTGGCATCGGGCCTCAGAGTCTCCTCAGGGGAAACTATGATGGACGCAATAGTCGGCTAAATGGCTGGCATACCTGCAAGGCCAAGTTTTGCCACCTCCTGCATGGCAGTCAGGGTTCGCCATCTGATGTAAGGCGGGAGAGAGCCCTGGTGTCTCTCCAGCATGCATGCAACTCCCTCAGATATTCCTTGGAGGGAGGAACAGAAAAGGTGATGAGGGCGGGAAGGTGCCTGAAGAAGGCAAGTTCCAGCTGCTGTGTATCCCACTGCAGGCGTGCCAGCGGCATACAAATGATCAGGGTAGGTTGGGCTGGATTCAGCTGCCCTGACAGGGGGAGGTAGACCTCACGCATTGGGTGTTCCACTTCGGCCAGCCTAGCAGACCTTACTGCTCAAGGCGTGATGCCGCAGGTCCTGCCTGGGTTATCCGAGAGGCCCTCCCTCAGATGCTCGAGGCTAAGGCAAGAGGTCAGGGCCGTCCTCAGGCTGAAGAGGAGCTATACAGGACCTACAGCTGGGAGAGTTTAACATGGCCTCGATTCTGGTGGAACCCTTGTCCCACTAGTTGATGCGGAATTCTAAATCGGTCTGAGCGGGAGCGCTCTGCTGAATGTTGAGAGAACAGGCAGGGGGCAGTCAGAGGAGAGTGATCTTTTCTTACACTCTCTTCACTTGGACAGTCGCCAGTTAGCCTGAGAGAGAGCACTCTGCTACTGTGGAAACAGACCAACAAAACAGTCCTTACAGTGAGAGGGGAGCGAGGACCGTCGCTGTAAATAGTGGTGTCCCACCAGTTAGCCTGAGTGAGGACACTGCCAGCTGCGACGGCCGTAATGAGTAAAAAGCATCAATGGGCACAACATCAATGTTGATTTAGTATAACTAGCATTCACCGAGTTAGCCTGAGCGAGAACACTCTGTTAACTGTGATATTTGTAATGCTACAAAGTTGATGGCCACAGCCCCAGTATCAGCTTTGTTTAGCTAGCTTCCCCCTGAGTTAGCCTGAGCGGGGACGCTCCGTTAACTGTGACAGCCGTAAGGTTACAAAGTTGATGGACACAGTCCCAGTATCAGCTTTGTTTAGCTAGCGTCCCACTGAGTTAGCCTGAGCGAGGACGCTCTGTTAACTGTGACAGCCGTAAGGTTACAAAGTTGATGGACACAGTCCCAGTATCAGCTTTGTCTAGCTAGCATCTCACCAAGTTAGCCTGAGTGAAGACACTGCTAACTGTGAATTATGTCAGATGTAAAAATGAAATCTCAATGGACACAATGCCAATGTCGATCTAGTCGAGCTAGTCTCTCACCAAGTTTGCCTGAGCAGGAACACTCTGCTAACTGTGATAGCCGTAATGTTACAACATCAGTGGACATAATGCTAATGTCGAACTAGCATCTCATCAAGTTAGCCTGAGCGGGAACACTCTGCTAATTGTGATAGCCGTAATGTTACAAAGCCAGTGGACATAATGCTAATGTCGATCTAGTCGAACTTGCATCTCATCAAGTTAGCCTGAGCAGGACACTCTGCTCACTGTGAAGGGCGGGCCGACAGCGTATATTCTACGCTCTCGTTAGCACGCCACTCGATTAGCACGCCACTCGATTAGCTAGAGCGGAAGTGCTCTGCCAACCGTGGAAAACGAACAACGGTTATAGAAAACAATGTGAATCGATCTCACCGATTGCTGTCTTCACGACTTAGGTGGCCCTTATCAGACTGGTGACGACCAATGATAGGGGCGTCCACCAGTCCGGGGTGAACACACCGCTCCCTCCGAAGAGGGACAGCTTGTCGCAGCCTTTGGAGGGCGAGAGATCCGCAACTCCGACCGGTGGTCACAAGGCTACAGCGACAAGCTCTATGTCTTCATCGTAGACACATCTTTGTTTATGCTACCGTGGTAGCTAACCTGCATAGCGAGAAGATGAAAAAGGACTGAACTCAGGATGACACCGGAACTTATAGACGACGGGGGTCATCCGAGGTCACAGGTGACTTTGTTGGTATAAATATTCGACCTGCGCATGCGCGAGACGGAAGATATCCAGTGTTAAGCACTGCCTCTGGAGGTCAGTAAGGATGAAATATAACTAGCTAGCAGCACTAATGGCTTCCACAGTCTGCAGCTGGGACTGCTGCGCGAGGCTACTGTGAGACTGACCGCCTGTGAGTGCTTTGGGATGGCGGAGGGGCTCACGCTGCTTGTTGAGAACAGTAACTGCAGAATGATACGTGCTTTCACGTCAGAGTCTTCAAAACACCAGAAAAGTCTTCAATAACACCAGAAAAAGTCGCCAGATTTAGCGAGAAAGTCGTCAATTTGGCAACACTGGGCTAGCCAACTTCAATGTTACTGTGCAAGGCAGAAGTAGTAGACCAGAAGCGATCACACTCCTGTGATCAATCCTGCTTTAGACAGAGGTTAGGACCTCCCACCTCATTAGCATACAGACACATGAATAAATAAATGCAGGTGAACAGAAATGTAGAAATAAATATATATGTATTTCTTTATGTCCTGTTTGATTATCAACTTTTATTTATTTATCTATACATTAATCTATTTATTTCCATATTTCAGCATTTATATATACTTGTATTTATTTATTTCATAATTTATTTCAGCATTTAATTATACTTAAGTCATATTCTGTCATCCATATCGTACACCAATGTTCGTTAATATAGAAGCAGAACTATAGAACTCCTTTACCCCGCCAGACCCGTTACGCGGTCTGCTTGGAGGAGTTGGAAGCCCGGCAGATGTAGGGCGCTGTCCGGGATGTGCGCACCAAGCTCCGTCCATGTTGATGTGTCCTTGGGCATGACACTTAACCCCAAATTGCCCTTGTAGCTGTGCCTACTGTGTATGAATGTTGTGTGATTTTTAGTTAGAGTCCTGATGGGCAGGTGGCACCTTGCATGGTACCCCCTGCCATCAGTGTATGAGTGGGTGTGAATGGGTGAATGATGACATGTAGTGTGAAAGCGCTTTGAGTTGTCGGAAGACTTGAAAAGCACGATACAAGTACACTATACAAGTACAGTATGTACTACTAACAAGTAAAAAATCCACATATATGAGCTAATGTTGGTAGAAAAGGGGTATAACTGAAAAACTGCAGACCTATGCACCCTGGTGGGTGTCACTAATGGATCATAGTATCATGTCATATTATTTAAGTACAAACCTGGAAATGCTCTTCGCATTGTATTACAGTTTTTATTGCTTTGGACAAACCTTGTGACAAACCCTCACCCTCAAAAGCAAACAGTACAGTTGGGTTTGTCAACCTTCTATGACCTCTGACCCCTCTTTAGGGTCCCCAAATTCTCCGGAACAGTTATTATGGAACAATTTATTGGTGACACGTCAGTTTGAGTACAGAACATTTGAGGTGACAGCTGGTACAGTCGGTCTGGTTTAAAGTGTGTAGTATTGCGATCTCCACAGAGAGACTCGTCTGTGTCAGCATGGAGAATGCGTTTCATTTGCAACTGAGCTCTTGAGCTGTTTGGAGCTACGCTATGCTAACCAAGGCAGCTACACGATAGGACACGCACAAGCTACGTGCTTTTGAAAACTTTTGGTGAGACCTGAGTGGATTTACAACTCAATGACCACGTTCGCAGGAGGACTCTGGCTGGAACTGACCCACACCGATGTTCTGTACAACCGCGGTTTTAAACTCTTTGTTAAGTTACACCCGACCGCGGACCATTTGGGGTTCCATCCAGAAAGTTTAGCGTACAGAGTGTCGTACAATGCACTTTTCAGGAACTAATATAATGAATATTACACACATGTTATATACCCAGTTAAAGAAAAGAGTATGGGCTACAAGATCATGTAAGTAATTTTTACACACTCCAAACACAATTCTACACAACTAAAACAACCAACTAAAAGAATTACCAAATGATCACTCATATTTCGCCATGAGGGAGCAGACTCCACGCTCCGGTCGTAGCTACCAAGACAAAGCTAGAAGCTAACACGGAAAACCGAGATATTAGGAAGCAAGAGAATTCTACACAGATTATGGAGGTATCTTCAATATATCTCGATATATATATATATATACACAATATACTACTGAGAATTTATCAAACATAAAAAAAAGAAGTAGATAGGTTTGCAGTTTTCAAGGTGTAGATTTCAAATTGCATCTATTACACACATGAAGATAAAGTTATGAACACCCGCTGAATATCTATTATCAGAATCATTCTAACTGTATTATGGCTGCTACAGTGTAAAGGGAATACTGCTGTTAAAAATAACCTTATTTGTTTAAAGTGTTTGCAAACCAAATGTTGTTGCACTTTTGTTCATATAGCAGTACTTTTAAAATAAAAGTGCGCAATACACTACTTTTGAATTAATTATTTTGCGCATAACTTTGCGCATAACAATGCGATTAATCGCAAACAAATCATGCGATTAATCGTGATTAAAAATGTTAATCGTTGCCCAGCACTAATATATATGTGTGTGTTTTATATTATAGTGAATATTATTATATTATATATATATTATTATATTATAGTGAATAGTATTATGATATATATATATATATTATTATATTATACTGAATTGCCTGTGAGGGTGAGAAAAATACGATGTCCTGAGTATTTGTCAAAGTATTATTTACTGCTTTTTTCATGTTGGCATGAATGTTAACTGCAAGGTAGTAATGCGTGTTTGATACCTTAATAACAAAATATAACACATAAAGTCCATGGAGTCCATGGACGATTTAATTCAGGCATGGTGATGAAGTGGTGAAACAGCCAACCAGTTTGTATGGCGTACACCCGAGCAACTGCTCCGTATGATCAGTTTTGTTTGTGTTAACACCGTAAGGTTTCCACAAAACTGTCAGAGACACTGTTTGTACCACTCTTTTGATTCTGGTTCCTGGTGTGTTGCTCCCTCCAGGGTGACTACGTCACTTGTAGATCCCGCGGTGGTGACACAGAGAACTTCGTCTGTCGGTCACATGCAAAGGTGGTGACACAGAGAACTTCGTCTGTCGGTCACATGCAAAGGTGGTGACACAGAGAACTTCGTCTGTCGGTCACGTGCAGAGGTGG
>NW_022283468.1:0-5603 GCF_004355925.1 Anarrhichthys ocellatus
ATTTCTGAAATTAAATTCCTTTTTACTCATCATCTGGCATATACGCAGTACCAAAATACTGCATCTGTGATACTGCATCAACTGTTAACCGCTCTGTGGTTGACTGTCAGCTGACAAACCTCCATCTTCATATTTCCAAACATCACAGTTTCAGTTTCAGGAAATTATAATGAGAAACGGTTCTAGACAAAACAACCCAACTGCGTGATTAAGTGATGATTCTCATGCCACTAACGGATATGGAAACGCAATACTGTCTGAAGCACTGATTGTGATAAGAGGGAGGGATGAAATATGGCTGATGATTGTTAACAGCCACGTATTTTTTCATACCGTGTGAAAAACATGGATGACTCACCTCCAGCACGACCCCAACAGCCTCTTCAAACATGGGCAGCACATCCAGGCGGCCCTCTCGTTCCATCAGGCGGGCCTGACAGATCCAGTATTTGGCAAACTTCTTGGACACCGCTGGCAGCCGGGAGAGAACCCCCCTCACCTGGTCTGGAGGGCAACCCTGGGGGAGCGAGGAAGGCTCGAGTCACAACTCACACAGGGAGAGAAACAGCATCATTGTGCTTCAACCAACGAGCTGGTTGTGTGTTAACATCAAGCAGAAGCTCTTGGTTTTCATTATCTACACAAACTTGTGTAAAAGTGTGCAAATGTCAACGATTCTCACATTTCAGCTGCCTTATAACAGATCCCATCAGACAATGTCCGCCACATAACTTCCAGTAACTTCTGAATAAAAAGGCCAAGGAAACCAGAGATTCCTCCCTCAACAGCATGTACCTCTCCCAGCAATTTGATGCAGTCAGCCAGGGACCGGTCCACGGCACAGATGAGGGAGTGGGCCTCGTCTTCCTCGTTCATGGCTCCCCAGAAAGGCTGGAGCACGGCCACAGTACGCCGGACCTGAGGTTGCACCGGCATTGGGGGACGCTTGTAGGAAATACCCTTGGCCTCCCGCCACTCCTGTAGTTTTCTCCTTGACACCAAACAATAGAGCAGAGGGCTCCATTAAAAGCACAGCAGAGAGACACAAAGGGTAGAGGAAGTGGAATGACTGAGGTCCCAGGACAAACTGGGGTTGATACCTTTAACATTTGACTCTGGACAAACAACTCCTGACAGACCAACCTTTTAGGAAAACCATCTTTTTGCTGGCACTTCAGACCTCTGAGTCTGAGTCTTTGTCTCGTGTCTAACTATTTATTTAACAAACAAAATGACATAGAAGTGTGAGACGAGATTCACGTTCTGTAAATACACAGAACATGTTCACTGCATTGCTAAATAAAGCCATCTAATTGAGGTATGTTTGACAGCCAGCCTATCCTATTACAGCGCTGCTGGCCTGGGTGTAAACCAGTCCCTGTCCACCCACACAGATGTAATCACTGTCAATCAGGTTGGCTTTGAACCATGACGGCAGTTTGTTCACAGCGATCGAATCAGACAAAGCGATTTGTTCTAGGAATATTTCACTCAGTCTTCACCCTTTCTTTTATCAAAAAACGCCAACCATCGAAACTTGGCATTGAATGCTCGGTCAGATTCCTTCTTCTTTGACGAGAAGGTTCTTGCTCTAAATCATAACCTATATTTTAACCTAAAAAAATCATTGTTTTGGTTACAAAAACGCAGGTACAGATATAGTGAAAGTCTAACAATGCCCCGTGTTATATAGTGTATAAGCTGAACTCATCAGTGAGAGAATACTCTAGTATTGCTCCAGCAGAATGGCTTCAGTCATCACCAGTTACCAAACGCAACCCAAATACAATATGCCAACAAGGGCGGCACCATTCCTAATGATCGCTTGCTCAGAAATCAAATATTAAAATCAATAAAATAGGAATATTGAATTATCACCCAGCCCTAAAGGTAACTCTCTTTGTGAGTCACATACAGACAGATCTGAGGTGTTGCAGCTCTTCTACTTACATTCTTTCCTCCTGGGCAGCGGTCACTTTCTTTCCCTCAGTCTGGGGAAACACCCCGACTGGGACCTTGGGTGTCTTCGTGTCTGTGGCCTGCCCGGTGTGGCTGATGGTCCTGCCCGACCGTGGCACTGTCTGGGACGTCACCGGAGCACTTGTTCTCTTTGTACCCGTTTGTGGTGGAGGGGCGTTTGCTGAAGCGCGTCCCTTTTTGCCACCCGCCTCTTCGCGTGTCTTGGTTTTCCCTCCCAGCTCGGCCACAGCAGCTCGCATAACCCCGCTGACCGCTCTGGAAGCACACCTGCTCGCCGGCCCAGAGGATGTTTGGGAGGCAACTTTGCGCGGTTGGCCATTCTTCTGCCCCACACCTTCAGCTGTCTGCTTTGTGAGCCGGTCTGTGGGCTGACCAGCTGCTCTGCCCTGTGGCTTAAAAGGTGCTGCTGTGGATTTCAGTCCACTTGATAATGGAACCTTAGAAGATGGCTGAGAATTTTTACTCAAAAGTGGTTTAGAGTTAGACTTGCTCTGATTTTGAACTTTAATCACAGCTCTTGGTCTCTCGTGGTTGGTAGGTAATGGTTTCCTCTGACCCATGGCCGACTTCTGGGAAACAGAAACTGATGACACGGTGCTGGATTGCACCTGTTTAGCTCCAGTGGTAGCGGCAGGGGTGGTGGGATCAGAGGTGTGTGTTACGTTCTGACTTTGACTGTTTCTGGGATGGGTCACTGCAGGAGTTAGTCCCGTTTTAGTTTTGACCATGGGGCCGAGACTCATCCTGACACTGACTGTCGTCACTGGACATGACCAGGTGGCCTTTGAGCTACTGCTGAATCTGCTGTGTGACTGTGTTACACCTGTACGAGATGCATTTGAAGAGGCTCTGCCTGAAGATGGGATTCCTGTGTTTGGTTGCTTTTTGAGATGGCTTGCTGCATTAGTGTTGGATATTGAGGATACAACCGCAGCTCTTCTTGTCAGCACAGGGTGTAGATTAAGTTTTGGCTGTGCCGGGCCACTGGTTGCAGATGGACGACTGGTATTCTGCCGTCCAGTCAGAATGTTGGCTTTTACATTCACTTTGTTTGAGTGACCAAATGCTCCTCTGGCAGCAGGGGGTTTGGTTGATTGAGCAGCCAGAGTTTTAATTTTTGCACGTTCATGTGTGAATCTGTCAGCTGGAGCCTTGTTCTCTTTTCCCTCAACAACCTGTAATAACAAAAACATAAACAGAAAAAAAACAAGTAAGATAAAAACTATTTGGTGTGAGATCTGACGAGCTAAATATACACTCTCACACACACGAACATACACCTGTTCACAAGGCACACCCACCTTTAGTGAAGTTGTCAGAAGCTTCTTAACCTGACTGTTGTCACATAGGTATGGTCTGAGGAGTCAAATTGAGATTATTTATTAGGTGTCATTAACAACAGCATTTGATGGATGCATTGTTGTGCAGTTGTTTTTCTTACTTTGGGTTGGGGTGTTTCAACTTTCCTTTTCCTGCCAAGTATTCCATCAGCTTCTGCTTACGCAGCTCTGCGACAGATAATCACACAGGAATTCAGCACAGGTCACTTTCCATTATACTTTCATGCTTAGGGTTTGAAAATAATTAACTACTATCCAGCCACATGCTGTAGCGCATCATCAATGTATCTGCGTACACATTCATTGCAGATACAGAAATCTACTACAAGTTTTGGGAGCTCTCTTTAGGTTAACTCACGAACAAATCAAACATTCACAATATAAACAAATACAGTATGTTTATTACAGCGAGCACACTGAACTACAGATCAGTTCCTCTTATTGGATGCAATGGACAGAAAAAAGCAAGTAAAGCTTGTGATGAAACTGTGATGAACAGAATAGAGATGATTCTTTTCAAGTATGTGAATAACCGTGTAGACACGTGCTGCCATCTGGCTGTGGATTGGTGAGACATGTATCTGGCATTTAGAGAGGACTTAATAGAGAGAGGATATGATTTATTTATTTTAAATGTGATTTTGTTATTTAATAAAAACTATTAATAAATAACAATAATAGGCAGAATGAGCTATGATGCATAAATAACTTTTTGCAGTCGTGTTGCATACATGTAATTTAACATATACTTTCTCCAATAAACACTAAATATAACTCTGATCCAGCGCTGTTATTTACTTGGGTGAGAAGCCTACTCAATTGTTTTTTCTAGATGTGAAATTATTTTTAAATGCTCCCTTTATTTTAGGCATAAATCCATACCTGGCAGAGCTTGTTTTCTACTATAGTGAACCACCCATACCTGTAATGCATATTCACAAAGTCACGTGATTAAAGGGACCAATGAAAAGACTGCATCATTGTTTGTAACATTATAAAGGTGCAGCATTAGAAGAAGCCAATAACGTTACTGCTAGCTTATGTCAATATTCTTAGACAGTACAGTTACATTTATTTAGACGTAACGTTCGCTAGCTAGTTAACTGATAGCTAGCGTTAGCTCATAGCTAGCTAGCTAGCTAACGTTAACGAACTTATTTAGCTTTCATTCACTCGCTAACCTTTTCTGGAAAGTATCGATACGGTCTCTTCTTCTTCTTCCATGTCTATCAAACTTCAGTTTCTTCTTCTTGACCAAATCAATTTATTACAAATGGCTCGTTTGAGTTGTTGTTTTGGTGGTTTAAGGACAAGTTAAAGTAACATTAGCGTCATAACAACTGAGCTCGCGCATCCGGTTTTGAAATTGCCGGGAGTGAACGTTTCCTCTTCTCTGATTGGACGATTTGAAATCTCGCGCATGCGCTAAAACCCAGCGCTGATTGGAGCAGAGAATGTAAACAAAAAAAGGGGCGTACAAGTTGCACAGGTGCACATGGGAGTTTGCTAACAGGCCTGCAATTGTTTCCTGTCCTTACATGACTCTGGAGGTGTATAATATGTCCTGAATAGAAAAGAAAAGTGCAAAAGTATTAGCAACATAAATAACTAAAAAGTGAAATTTATGAAGTCATGCATGATTGGTACGTGAATGGTATATTGCAGAGTACCATTTATTACATTATTGGATTATAATTATTGATGCATTAATGTGTTTAATTTGTAATCATTTTAATTACTTTATAACTGCTTAACATTCTGCTAGATCACTTGTGAATTTCCCCCACTGGGATCATTAAAGTATTATCTTTGGTTTCTTTAATACGAAAAACACTACAAGCAGCCACAGGAACAGGACAGGGGCCAAAAAGGGATACGTTCATGCCAAACGGTGGCTGCCAAATGCTGGCACTGATTAGGAAATGGTTGTGGGAGGAGCCAGCCTGAGGGCTGCTTTCACACCCTACACCCTATTCTTCATTCTCTGGGGAGCATTCCACCTCATTTAGGTTCAGTGTTAATCTGTATCTTGTTCAAGTGAGATTTGACGATGACGGTACAGCAGCACAAAATAAACGTGGGCCTCTAAAGAGCTGAAAAGACTCATGTCTGAGATATAATCTAATCTGAATAACGTCTCTGAGATGATTTGACTAACTTGGTGGCTGATGAAGCAACAACAACATCAAGAGCCACAGTAGTGATGGGTTTGTGAGCTACTCTGGACAAACAGGACGTCAGACAAACACAACGGGGTTTCTGTGAAGGATCTGTGTGAAAAGA
>NW_022283469.1:0-5602 GCF_004355925.1 Anarrhichthys ocellatus
GAGAGGAGAGAGGAGGAGAGGATGGAAACATGTCAATAGTTTAATATTTATAATATGTGGAGCCTTCATTTTTATTTCCAACATTGGTAACACTTGTAGACATGTTGCACATGTAGATACTATTGTTTGCCAATTTTTGTAAAAGAAATGATCAAATAAATTCAACTTGTTCTTCATCTTTTTTAATGATTGATGTCATCATAACTGTGACATGTTCTAGTTCTTTCTACTTCTATTCATGATGGTTGTGTTTCCATAGAGGAGCAGGACTTTTATTTTGTAGTTAAAATCAAGACCACAGAGAGAAAAACGTGACGGGAGCAACAAGAAAGGTGTGTTTCATGTACGATCCGGTTAAACTCTTCTGAATAAACGTCACAAGCATCCCGTGAACCGAGTCTCTGACCTTGAGCGCCTCGGTCTGCAGGCCGAGTCCTTTGGTGCACAGCTCCATGACGCTGTAGGAGCAGAAGGTGTCTCGCACCTTCAGCTGGCTGACGGCCAGCAGCCACAGCGCCGGGTTGGACTCCAGCTCCACCGGGGGGATCAGGATGGACTGGTGGCCGGAATACACGCTGCAGAACACACCGCACGCCTTCCTTTAATGCATTTACATCTACTGTCCATGAAGGAGCCACACGGCTCAGACAGAGAGTCATTCATCACAGTCCGATGTTGTTGCTTTAAAGTCTCTGAGTGAGATTCATAAGACAGAAATCTGCTCTCGCCAAGTTCAGAGTTTATGAGCTGAGGATTTAAAACTAAGCAGACGTGAGATGAGGAACCAGAGCAGATAGAACGTCTGCTCTGGTTATTAAACGGCAGCTTTGTGACATGAATCAGAATCTGAGCATAACGTGTAACAGACTGTAATAATGGTGACAGAAACAGGTGTTGAGTCTAATGAGAGGTGAGTTGCATTATGGGAAATGTAGGATCCAGTGTTTTTGGAGCTTCAAGTTAAAGTCAGGACACCTCTCTGCAGTAACTAGTTGTTTTTGGCCACTTGTTTGCAGGAGTTGTGAAGTCAATACTGACACATCAGTTCCTTTACGGTTGATGTGTGAAACTTTATTTACACATCCATCGGTTACAGAGCGACAAAAGGATTCCTTAGGAGCTCTCTTTGAGCTCTGTTTTTGGTCTCCACCACCTCCTGATGGACATATCTGTCTCTTTAGCTGCTAAACGCTCCGCAATGTTCACCAGCTGGTCTCGAACTGAGTCAGTCAGCTGCTGAGCGGACTTTAAAGATGTCTTCAGTGTGTACGGTGAGTAGACGGAGACACCAACCTGCAGAGACACCAGAGGACGAAGCCGAGGCCGCAGTACGGATCCAGACAGATGGCCACTTCTCTGGAAGGGTACAACTCACACTGCAGCTTCACCGACCGACAGAAGGCTCCAACGGCATTATGGGATATCTGGAGAGAGAGAGAGACAGAGGGGGAGGGGGAGGGAGAGAGAGAGAGACTTTAACTTTAAATAAATGTATTTGCTCAGATGTATTTCAAACACTGATAATAAAGCAGCTGTGTGTGTTGTGTACTGAGTGATGAGTGATGGATGAGGACTGATGAGGACTGAGGAGGACTGAGGAGGATTATCGCTGAGCTGACCTGGACTCCGGCCAGCATGCCGGTCGTGGACACGCTGAAGTCCAGATAGGCCAGACCGTCAGGGTTGGTGGGCTTATAGAGAGCTGGAGGCTTCTTCTTTGGCAGGTCATCTGCAGCACACACACACACACACACACACACACACACACACACACACACACACGTTTGTTTTATGAAACACTGAACTCAGGTTGAACCCACGATGCTACAGCAGCTGGTGAGCAGCCGTTGATGGAGGTTTAAAGTGTCTTGTTGCAGCAGATGTTTTGTTGCTTTGACTGAGTTCAAACCAGGATTGTTTTATCTTCATGAAAGACAAACATTTAATACTTCAAGTGCACAAAAAAGTTCACTTGTTTATTCTGTTTCTGACTGAACGTTTACTGCAATTTCCACCTCAACAGCATGAAGAACCTAAAAACACAACGCAGTCACATTCTGCTGGACGAACATCTGGATCGCACAACATCGTCATGTGATCGTATCCACTGTACATCACCTCCTGTGTCACCGCTCTCTCGTGACAGAACATAGTTTTGTTGTGACTTCCTGTCTCCAAACTACGACTACTTCAAGTGCTCTGTGTGTTTGTGTGTTTTTGACCAATGTGTAGCGCTGTTTGGACATGTTGCCAGTGAAACACAAAGAGAGGATGAAGGTTGCTGGTTAGAAGATGTTGATGTTGGAGCTGCACTCTCATGGTTGAGGTTAAGGTTGTGTTCCTGAGGTCAGAGGTCAGCGGGCGTACCCGTGTCGAGGACAGGCGGCCAGTTCCTGATGTCCACGGTGGCCGTGGCCTCTTTGGAGCGCAGCAGCTTACAGATGATCGCCGTGGTCATCACACAGGCCGAGTGGCTGACCTGCAGACAATAGCTTGATTATTAAACTGTAATATTTAATGTCGTTATTTGAATATAGCTACACAGCAGCTAGCAGAGCCCGTTGTGTGATTAGCAGCAGCAACGTGAACTCAAACACACAAAGTATGATCTGGTGTTTAGTGATCTCTGACCTCCACGATCATCTTGACGGTGGGCAGCGTGGTGGAGATGTTCTGAGGGTGAGGCGGTCGCACCGTGATGGGAACACAGCCGGCGTACAGGGAGCCGTAGAAGGCTGCAATCAGGTCAATACCTGCACACACACACACACACACACACACACACACACACACACACACACACACACACACAGAGGGGTGTGAGGGATGAACTCAGCTCTGTTGTTTTGTGGGTTAAAACAGCCTGAGTCCTCTCTGACCTGGTGGGTAGACCAGAGCCACGTGGTCTCCCTCCTGCAGACCGGCTCTCTCCATCAGCAGAGCCGCCACTCGCTCCGCCCTCTTGTGGAGCTGCAGACAGGTGAGGGAGCTGGACACCGCCCCCTGCAGGAGGAGGAGGAGGAGAGAGTGACGAGAGGAAAGAGACTAAAGCAGATTAACGTCAAAGTGAACCACATGGACCTCGTTAGTCATCTCTCTATCTAAGACCAGGTTTGGTGTCACTCCCTCAGGGTTAAAGGTGCGTTCACACCAGATGAGAAGAAAAGGTTTTTGCTCGGTGCGATCACTTGTCGTCTTGCGGACAGACCTGACGCAGCATGAGCTCAGACTTTTTACAGATCGGCATTATAACGTAGGTATCCCGGAACCCTTTTTATCAGTTTATTGCTATAAAATCAAAGTGAAATCCGTTTATTTTGTGTTCGTACCGCCGTAGTAATCCAGCCTACCTGGGACCACGACGAGTGAGTGAGATTAAAGGTGATATTTGTAAAATTGGTTTGCAGTCGACGTCTCGTTCTCACTGCACGACTTCAGCCGGATTTTATACTCGCCCAAAAGCAGCTGAAACATTTGCATCACGGACCAAAGTTGCTCATAAAGGAAACAACAACTATAACTAATAAAGACGTGTGGAAACAACTTCAACACGCACGACTAAACACTCAACACATCAAAAAGGCCTCTTAAAAACTGGTAAACAACTATCAATAAAAGGTGTTTTTGCTTGTAAAAAGTAAAAGAACTCATGTTGAACAATATTTCACGAGTATTAGGAAGTGTTTGTCGTAATGAGCATTATTAGCATCTTTAAGATATTTAAGATGCATTGTGTAAAAACTGGTACGTGAGTGTGACTAGTAGACGTAGAGACTTCCTGTCTGCGGTCATGTGATGTGACTACTTAATAAAAGAAGGGACTTCTTCTTCTGCTGTAATGTGGTAACGTGTAGCTGTGGGTGGAGGTGCGTTGCTGTTACCCTGGAGCTGAGCAGAGTGTAGAGGACGTGGTCCGGTGTGGTCTGAGCCCTCCACTGCAAAACCTCCGACAGGAACAGGAACTGAAACACAGTCAGAGACGCAGCATCCAACCAATAGTACCTGAGTTACATGAAATATATCAGTATGCAAACACTGGACACGACGCCGGCATTTATAGCCCACAACAGTATATACTGTATATATATACGTATATATATGCTGTATATATATACGTATATATATGCTGTATATATATACATATATATATGCTGTATATATATATATATATATATATATATATGCTGTATATATACGGGTTCACAGAGGCCCTAAAACATGAATCTCCACCGTCAGCACATCATGTAAAAGTGCACAGGAGGCACAAGTGGAGAAGGTTTCTCTACAGCCGATACAGGACTCCTGTCTGTGAGTAAATCTTTAGTTTAATGCTTCATATCCAGCTGAGACTGCAGGACGTTAAAGCGGTCGAATCAATATCAATAAACCACAAAGCAGCTGAGAAACAAGCTGCCGACTGGAGAAGAAATTCATGAACATTTTCACTGATGCAGCGACTGAAACAAGCGGTCTGTCGGCTGCTGAACGATTGTAAATCAGCTGAAACTTTGATTGATTCTTTAAAACTTCTCAATGAGGAACTCATCAAAACATTCCTTCACTTTAGCCTCTAAACTTCTGCACATGTCAAAAGGCTTCACGCTCTAACATTCATCCCCAGACACAGAGGAGGAAGTTACTCCTACACGATCAACGATATAATATCATTTATATTTAAAAACACGGTAAGATCAGAGCTGTGTGAGTCGACTGTCTGTATTAGAGATTCATCTGATTATTTAAATTATTAGTCAGTGAATCTAACATCTCGTTATATTTGAAGAACAGTTAAAAACCCAAAATATTCAGTTTTTAACTATAAAGAACACAGAAAAGAAGCAAATCCTCATATTTAAGTAGCTGGAACCCGAATGATTTCTCTGTAAAACGATTTAAACGTTTGATGAGAAGATTGTCTGATGTTGTTTTTAATGACGTAGTCGAACTAATAAAGAACTCAACAAAGCACAGAGTCTTTTGTTCACCTGGTCGTTGTCGTCCGTTTGTCCTAAATCTCTGCCGCTGGCCTGAGCGATCCTCTTCCCTGACACCAGATTCCCCACCATCACAGAGGCAGGTCCGATCTCTGCAGCACACACACACACACACACACACACACACACATTAACATCTGTGCACAGTAACGAGCCACCTCCACAGACCCGTGAACACTTGTGTTTTGTTTCCCACCTGGTTGTTTCTGCCGGGGTTTGGGCAGGTTGGTGACGCAGGTGTGGGGGCACATGAGGACGTTGCAGGGGTGCAGCCCCCCCTCCAGGTACAGCTGCTTGATCTCAGACAGGTGGATGCCGCCCAGAGGGGTCTTGGGCAGAGTGTTGGCCGGGACCAGAGCCAAGCAGAACACGCCCACCCCGTGGATGCTGTCGATGGCCTGAGAGAGACGGAGGACGGTCAGACACAAACGGAGGTTTACAGAGAAGGAAAGACGTGAAGCGGCTCCACTGCTGGTTTATAAAACGACCCAGATCTTCCTCATTCAAACGCACCAGCGTTTCCTTTAACCCCGCCTCCCTGCCCTTGATTCAGCCCAGACAGCAACCTCCGGTTCTGAAAAGTGAAGCCAAAGCTTCATGTGTTAAAG
>NW_022283470.1:0-5602 GCF_004355925.1 Anarrhichthys ocellatus
ATATATATATATATATATATATATATATATATATATCACACACATTTGGTACATACATTAAATGTAACTTCTGTTTAACCCATGCATAGCTTACTGCTGCCCGGGGAGCGGTTAGAGGTTTAGTGTCTTTAGTGTCTTGACAGGACAGCTGCCGAGGATCGAACCGCCGACCTTGTTGTTGCCGGACTACCCTCTCTGCCCAATGAGCCACGGTTAAATATACACACAAACATCTGGGATCCGCCCAGTAAGTCCACCGTGTTTCATGGTTGCCACCACAATAGCTTGATTCTATAACACTCAAGTCACCATGACACATTTACGCTATTGTAACACACAGTTAACTTCATGCTTAGTTAATACCAATTAGTGGGAGAATCGACTAGATTCTTCTTTTCAGTAAACATATTGTTAAGCACGAATACTTTATTTATCTCTCTGATGATAGACCAGTCATCAAAATTGGTTTTAATGAGTAGCCTACCCTTAACCAGAATGTTATGTGTAGTAACTGGTCTTTACCTTTGACAAAAACAATTAGTCCATCAAGACTAATATTTTGTCAAGTAACAAAAATTATGTTTTGTTTTGTAGTTTACAAAAATACGTAGTTTAACTCCTTAACCATAAATTCACGCACATTGACCATTAAAAAAAAAAATTATCCACTATTGATTCTAGCTTTTTTAGCCAGTCAGGGTTTAAAAAAAAATAAAAATCAATTGGCAGTAGTTTATAAAAATGGACCATCTCAGCAATTATCAAATTAAAGTTAATGATCCCTTTGTTCGATCTACACATTTGTAACTACCATGCAATACCATTAAGCCTATAATCATTGTCCTAATGCAAAATACAGTATCTCAGCCTTTTTCTCCAGGAAGAATACTGTAACATTGAATACATCTCATAAATGTAACATGCATGTCTAAAATATGCACAATGGATAAGATTGCTGAATGTGATCACAGGACATTGAAAACCTTCAGCCCAAAGCTTCGCTCAGTTTGATTTCTGTGTTAACCTGAAGTCTGACACGTCGTCATAAATATAGGATGGTGCTTCGACAGTTTACCATAGATTTATGTTTACAACTATAGCTTGTGTTTATTTCTACAGGTGAAATGAAGTTGGTCTTGGCCTTACTGATTTCAGTCATTGTAATTAAATGGCAGCTCAATGTATGTTGACAAGAAGAGACGTATTACAGTCGCTGTGTAACAAGGACAATTGCATGCACTAAGCACTAATACTAGTCTGTGTCGGAAACATGGACTGTGTATGTATGAAAGCATGAGCAAGAAGAATATACAGTGACAATTACCATGGCCTGCCTCTGACGGACTTGGTAAACAGGTCTTGCTACCATGGCTAAGCTACCATGCGTGTTTCAGTCGTTTAGGTTAAGGCTAACAGTCCATAATGTAGGCTACATGTCATTCATGTTGTCATTGATAACAAGTCGAGATGCAACGTCCATGTTATGCACAATACGCGGTTGACATGATAAACATCGTGTAGTGTTATATAAATGGCGCTGATGGAGAGTTTGCTCTACTGATCTACTGACCTAGTTTTGGAGTAGCGCGGAGTTACAGTCAACCGAGAGATTGTCAAAAACATAAACACACCACTGTGCTTCTTGTCTGATACATCTCAATGCCGCGCATACGTTGTCTCACCCAGCGTCAATATTCAAACTGGTGACCAGCTTAAGTAGCGTTTTAATTACCTGCCGGTTCAACTCCCGAACTGTCACCGCCGCCAGCCGCTGTATTCCAGGCCGACATGGCTGGAGCCGGAGCCGGAGCGCTGGGGCCCAGGACTCCAATGCATGGATGAGATAGTCGACTGACGGTACTCCGGGATGTTGCTGTGTTAATAGGACATATTGTGGGGGAGTCGAGACGGCGGCAGAATGTTGCACAACTGCCTTATATTCTCTATATGCAGAAAAGAAGAGGGAGCCCCGACGAGGTCGTATGCGGTGCAATCAAGGCAGAGCAGAGAACTGGGAAAACAGGAAATAGTCTCCTCCTATATAGCCACAACAAAATCGCCGCTGCAGCGAGCTGCTCCATAGAATCTCTCCTTCTTCCTCTTTACGTTTTATGTCGGTTGGCAAACAACTTAGTGGTGCATTACCGCCACCAACTGGTATGAAGTATGCATCGGGGTCTGAAAAATGCACTAATTCTAATAATAAAGAAAAGAAAATGAGAACAATAACGTAAAATAAAGTAGGTAGTAGGTAAGCAAAATAAAGTTATTCACCGTCATCAAATGTATTCTTATAATTAAAAATTAAAATAAAGAGACTGTCTCTTGTCAATTAAACCCGCCTGCTGTGGCAGGGCCTTTTTGAGACATTGCAGAGGCGCCTCTCCAGAGAGGGGATGCACTGACACCACTTTTGTTCAGACCAAATACAAGCAATTACATTTGAGTGCTTGTCGATACCGAGCACCGATATGAGTATCGGTGCTTTGCAAACATGTTTTATTTTCATCAGATGCTCCTCAGCTTCTGACTGTAGGAAATTGTATATACAACCTGATGCTGTTGCTGACATTTTAACAATCATATTACATAAATAATGTTTTCCTGATACAAACAAAACATAATTAAAATAATTAACAGTTTAACCTTGATATCAGCTAAACAGTTAAAATAAATATTAAAAATAAAAAACAACAAAACTCACTTTTGTCACTAAGAAGAATATAGTGGGTCAGCCCACTTTAAGTGTGCCGGAGCAGCCAAAGTTCACTTTAATCAGCAGCTGGCTGAAAAGCAAGACACAGGAACTTGGCTCGGATGGGTGACCTACAGGAGCTGTATTTATTCACCAACAAAAAAACTGTATACACAAACTGCAATGCTACATTCACAGCTGTGACGTTACTGCTAACTTTATACTCACAGCCATTCACAGGCTTTCTCTCGCAACCGGACAGTGAACAACGTTAAGTCTGCCTTGCAATACACTTGCGGAAACCCTGACAAAGCATTCCAGGCGGAGACATCTGACATGTTCACAGCTAAACTAATTGACGCAGTGGAGACTAAAGGCAAGGCAAGATTATTTGTATAGCACATTTCAACAACAAGGCAATTCAAAGTGCTTCACATAAAACCATTAAAAACATCAAAACATACAGGCAAAAGAAAAGGAGATTTAAAAACAATTAAGAACATTGATTGAAACATTAAAAACAGTCATTAAAACACTAAAGTGACTGCATGTGTCCACAACAATGAATGCAATCTTGGGGCTTTTTCTCCACGATAAATGAAGTGGGGACTGTATGCCTGTTTTGCTGAATTTAACCTCTTTGTACATCAGGTTATCGTTGCAGCTGGGCAGCTTATTAGGCTGAACAGAGGAAAGGTCAATGTCACTTTGCCGTAGTAGTATCGGGTACGGATGTTTTGTGAGTGCGAGTATGAGTAAATGAGCACAGTATTGAATCAGATACCGGTATTGGTATTAGTGCATCCCTACTCCAGAGACCCTGTCCTGGGGCGAACCATGCATCCTAAAGTTTAGAAAGTAAACAGAAAAGAATAAAAAATACATTAGGAAAAAACAGAACCAGCATTAACCCTAAAATTAAGAGTTGTCAAAAATGTTTAACAAAACAATTTAGTTGAGTCAGCGATAGAGCAAATAGCTGACAGATAAGCGCTTGCTAAATCCTAACTGAATCTGCAGAAAAGGCTAAAATAATCCCCTCAGTGTGATGTCTTCCTTCTTTTTTCCATCCAGGAGTAAAAAAGCTGTTAATTACTCAGCTGCAAAACATAATAAGACCTTTATTTGTTCCCAAAACTGACAGTACTTTATGTAATCAGATGGGTCTCAATATTGATGAATGCGCACAGAAGGATACTGAAATGTATTTCTTGTTTTTAAATATGACTCTCCACAAAAATACTTAGCATTGTCTTTAATTGTAAAAAAACAAAAACTGCTTGTCCTTTGTGGACTTCACTGCATCGTCATAAACGACTTCTTCGTTTATGATCAATTACGTAAGCATCGGCCTGTGGGTATGATTTAATGTGATCACAATATTCCATAATTTGGCTATTTCTATTACATATATTTAAAGCAAGAAATATTTTGGTGTGCATCAGTAATACATATGTGAACCTTCTCTATTGTTGTGAAGTTATTTATATAAGTGTGTATAAAGCTAGTTACATTGTATTTAACTTAGGCACTTTTATTTACTCATTGTTTCATTAATTCATTTGTTTTAATCCTATCTGTTGTTAGCATACCTTCAAATGGCGCAACTCAGCCAGTCTACCTCAGGTTCAAATTCAAGTTTGTTCTTCACAGACCTGTCCGTCTTACAGAAATAAACAGAAACATTTTCAAGGCACATATGATTGTGCACATATGGATTGTTCTATGGGCTTAACACTATATTTCACAAGATATCTTGACCAAAATAGTAACATTAACACCACGCAACATCCCTACTCACACCGGGTGCAACAACTAACTGTAGTAACTGTTAACATTAGTTGCTAGCGGCCAACATTATTCTAGTCTCTGTGGAAACTTTATCAGTGAGCTAGCTAGCTAGTTAGCTTGCTCGCCAACTTTAACCAGGACATTAAGCTATCTAACTAGCGCGGGAATACAATTTCCACACAGAATATACCAGTGTTGTCAAACTGTCGCTGACGTTAGTTTGCTCACTTAGCAGCAATGGCCATAGCTGGCCAGCTTATCTATTCAGAAATCATAATGTAATGTTAAGAAGAGTTGCACCACACACATTTTACACAATAGCTGGCGCTAGCTAGTTGACACTACCGGTTGACCAGATAGCTAATTTAATGTAACTATCAGTTCACGTTGACAGCAAAATTAATCATCAGCCTGTGTAGCTGGCATAACGTTCGGTACTACAGTACAATGTAGAAATGTCCGTAGCCACAGTTTAATTATTTTATCGTTATATGCTGGGGAAAAGACAGTTGAATGCCAGGTCAGCCCACCATCTTAATAAAAATGGTTGACTGCAAAGAATGATGAGGCTCGATTTCGTGTCACACTTGACTCATTGCTCTGGGTCACTATTTTTAATCTAATGTTAGGTCAACCCACCCAACTCAACCTGATACCCAATAGTCTAAACACAGCAGTTTTTAGATAAAACACTCTATGGTGCATAATAATAACAATAATAATAACTTTATTTATATAGCACCTTTAAAAACAGTGTTTACAAAGTGCTTTGACAGACAAAGCAGCAAAAGTAAGGCAAAAATAACAATATCAGAAAGCTCGTCGATACGATACAAATAAACTAAGAAATAAATACAATTTTAAATAATAATTTATATATATATAACCGAAGCCAAACCGGGTGTCTCAGGAAGGAGCCAGCCAAACTGAGGACCCAGAGGGTTTTTATCAAGAGTACACTGGCACACAGGGCCAGTGTTGCTAATTGCCTCAGGTGTCCCCACTCTGACTGACGATCCTCTGCCACACCTGCAAGGAAAGCAGCCACACAGGCAGACAGGGTCATCACATCTGCCATCCTCCCCTTAGCAAGGATGACATGCCCGAGGTAACCCA
>NW_022283471.1:0-5600 GCF_004355925.1 Anarrhichthys ocellatus
ATACATACATACATACATACATATACACACACACACACACACACACACACACACACACACACACACACACACATATATATATATATACTGTATATACACATTGCATCACCTCCTCGAGTGCAGGCTCCCAATAGGTTGACGATGTTGTCATGGTAACCAAGATGCCCGAGGATCTTGAGCTCCGACATCAGAGCGTTGCGTTCCTCCGAGTGAGCGCTCGCTGTTCAAGAAACATAAGAAACGTGAATCCCAAGAACAACGACGATGATGATTATGATGGTGATGAGGATGATGTAGACTCACGTTTTAGCATCTTGACGGCGACCCGTGTGGCGTCGTCGGTTCCCAGACCGTACGCCGTCGCCTCGACGACCTTCCCAAACGCTCCTGAACCTACAACAGCACCTGATAGACAGAGAGGGGGGCAAACAAACCCTATGATTGAGATCAGTTTAACTCTCTTAACTCGAACGACAAACGATCGATTGATTATCAAACATTTTGATGATTCATTTTCTGCCTAATTGACTTGTTAGATGTTAAACGTTTGTTACCGAGGCGGAGTTTGTCTCGAGGAAACTCCCACTCCTGGTTGTACGGAAGCTGAAGAGGGTCAATAAAGGTGTAGTTGTTCCCGTCGGTGCTCTCAATGATCTTCCAGCGGATCTCATATTTGGGTTTCTGAAAGAAGAAGAAACATTTTAGTGATGAGTCAGAGTTCTCCGTCAGTGTTTGTATGAAAATATTAAATTTAATTTCTAAATGGCAAAAATCATAATATTATGAGACTTTATATTATTATTAAACACAGAGAACAAAGAGGAGCCGTTCTGATTCACTGTATTGGTTGTTGTGTTTCACATTTGAAGAAGCAGAGAGACATGCTAACAGTTAGCATCTGCTAACAGACAGTTAGCAGGAATGCTGCTTTGTTTTGGTTGTAAAGAGAAATAAAGTCCCTAAAAGTAAAACAAAGTCTCAGCCAGTGTTCATTTAGATTTAGTCTTTATATGAAAATGCTTGTTTGTTGTAGTTTCTATTTTTAATTTTAATCTTTGATCCTTTTAGTCTATTCTCAGCTATTTTAGATTCAATCAGAACTGTTTATTGCCAAGGAAGTTCGCACCTACAAGGAATTTGTCGTGGCGGGTGGTGCGTAACACTTAACAATAAACAATAACATTAAACAATCAACAACAATCAACACAGTGCAAGAAATAGAAACATATTAAAATTTCCAATAAAATATAAAATAAAGTGCACAACAAAACAGATAACAGGACTGTAAAACAAGTGAAGTGTGTTTAAATAAAGAAACAGGGATGTGCAGGGGAGAGACCAGAAGGAAATGTCCAGGGGATGACAGAGTCAGTGGGGGACCCGGCTTTGTTAATGAGCCCGACTGCGGACGGGAAGAAACTTTGTGTGGCATGAGGTCTTGGTTCTGATGGACCACAGCCTCCTACCAGATGGAAGGGGCACGAACAGATCATGTCCAGGGTGAGAGGGGTCGGCTACAATCCTTCTTGCTCGCTTTAGGGTCCTTGAAGTAAACAGGTCCTGGAGGGACGGCAGATTGCAGCCAATCACCCTCTCATTAGAGCGAATGATGCGCTGCAGCCTGCCCTTGTCCTTGGCAGTGGCTGCAGCATACCAGACCGTGATGGAGGAGCAGAGGATGGACTCAATGATGGCTGTCTAGAAATGCACCATCATTGTCTTTGGCAGGTTGAATTTCTTCAGCTGCCTCAGGAAGTACATCCTCTGCTGGGCCTTCTTTGTGATGGAGCTGATGTTCAGCTCCCACTTGAGGTCCTGGGTTATGATGGAGCCCAGGAAGCGGAAGGACTCCACCGCGTCGACGGGGGAGTCACACACAGTGATAGGGGCTGGTGGGGCTACGTTCTTCCTGAAATCCACAACCATCTCCACTGTCTTTAGAGCGTTGAGCTCTAAGTTGTTCAGACCGCACCAGGTCACCAGATGGTCAGTCTCCCACCTGTAGGCGGACTCATCCCCACCAGAGATGAGTCCAATGAGGGTGGTGTCATCCGCGAACTTCAGGAGCTTGACAGACTGGTGATTGGAGGTGCAGCTGTTGGTGTACAGGGAGAAGAGCAGAGGGGAAAGAACGCAGCCTTGGGGGGAACCGATGCTGATGGCCCTGGAGGCTGAGATGTGCTTTCCCAGCTTCATGTGCTGCTTCCTGTCAGACAGGAAGTCTGTGATCCACTTGCAGGTGGAGTCGGGCACCTGCAGCTGGGAGAGCTTGTCATGCAGCAGAGATGGGATGACGGTGTTGAAAGCAGAGCTGAAGTCCACAAACAGGATCCTGGCGTAGGTTCCTGGGGAGTCCAGATGCTGGAGGATGAAGTGAAGGGCCAAGTTGACTGCGTCATCTACAGATCTGTTGGCTCTGTAGGCGAACTGCAGGGGGTCCAGGAGTGGGTCGGTGAGGGTTTTTAGGTGGGACAGGACAAGGCGCTCAAAAGACTTCATGACCACGACGGGCCTGTAGTCATTGAGTCCCGTGATCCTTGGTTTTTTGGTGACAGGGATGATGGTGGAGGCCTTGAAGCAGGCTGGTACATGGCATGTCTCCAGGGAGGTAATGAAGATGTCTGTAAACACCGGAGACAGCTGATCAGCACAATGCTTCAGGGTGGAGGGGGAGACAAAGTCTGGGCCGGCTGCTTTGCGGGGATTCTGTTTTTTAAAGAGCCTATTTACATCTCTCTCCAGAATAGAGAGAGTCGTCACTGGGGAGGAGGGTGGGGGATGGGGCGCTGGGATGGGTGAGACAGAGGCATGGGCCCCTGCTGAGCTGGGGGAGGGGGGGCTGGTGGTCTGGGGCTGGTTGATGGAGCTGTGGGGGATGGAGTCAGGACTGTCTCATTGTCTTTCGAATCTGCAGTAGAACTCATTCAGCTCGTCTGCCAGGTGGAGGTCGTTCATGGAGTGGGGGGTTTTAGGCTTGTAATTGGTGATCTGCCTGAGACCTCTCCAGACAGAAGCAGAGTCATTGGCTGAGAGCTGGTGTTGCAGTTTCTCAGAGTACCGTCGTTTAGCGTCTCTCTCCGCCTTGCTAAACCTGTACTTTGCCTCTTTGTACAAGTCCTTGTCCCCACTCCTAAAAGCCTGATCTTTCTGCAGCCTAAGCTTTCTGAGTTCTGCTGTGAACCAGGGTTTGTCGTTGTTGTAACTCACCCTGGTGCTTTATGGAACACAGCTGTGCTCACAGAAGCTGATATATGAAGTCACAGCCTCTGTGTACTCATCCAGACTGTTGGTAGCAGTCCTGAAGACATCCCAGTCTGTACAGTCCAAACACGCCCGAAGGTCCTCCATAGCTTCACTGGTCCACTTCTTGAATTTCCTCACCACAGGTTTACAGAGCTTTAATTTCTGCCTGTAAGCAGGAATCAGATGGACCATGACGTGGTCAGAGAATCCCAGTGCAGCATGAGGGACGGTGTGATAGGCCCCGCTGATTGTGGTGTAGCAGTGATCTAGAATGTTCTCCTCTCTGGTTGAGCATTTAATAAACTTTCTGTATTTAGGGAGTTCATGGCTGAGGTTTCCTTTGTTAAAGTCACCAAGGACAATAACTAGAGAGTCCGGGTTGGTCCGCTCCACACACCGTATCTGTTCAGCGAGTCTCCGCTGTCCCTCCTGCACGTTGCCCTGTGGCGGCATGTAAACACCGACCAGTCGGAATGAAGCGAACTCACGAGGGGAGTAAAATGGTTTACAGTTTATAGTGAAGGATTCCAGATCAGGAGAACAGTGCTGTAGAATCACTGTCACATCGTTGCACCAGCCACTGCTGGTATAAAAACAGATTCCTCCACCCTTCGATTTACTGGAGAGCTCCATGTCGTGGTCCGCTCTGAACAGCTGGAAGCCCGCCAGCTGGAGCACAGAGTCGGGTATGGAGCCACAGAGCCAGGTCTCAGTGAAGCACAAAACGAAGGATGAAGAAAAGTCTCTGTCTTTCCCCACCAGTAGCTGAAGTTCGTCCAGTTTGTTGCACAGTGAGCAGACGTTTGAGAGAAATATGCCCGACAGCGGTGTGCGGAATCCACATGAGCGGAGACGCACTAGCGCGCCGGCCTGTTTCCCTCTCCGACGCCGTTTCACTGCATGCGTTAAGGTGAGAGCACCTTTGACGAGAAGGTCCAGTAATTCCACAGAAGTTAACAGAAAAGTTGGAAGTAAGTCCGCTGGAGTTGTTCCGTGGATGTTTATGAGCTCATCTCTGGTGAAAGAGCTCCGGGTATCACAGCAGAAAACAGTATTTACAACAAAAACAACACAAAACAATGAGCACCAACACACCGAGGCAGCCATACGTGGCGCCATCTTGAAACATCAAACTTATAGATATTAAACATTTTCAGTCAAATCTAGTCGAGCCAAAACAATCATTTTGTTATTTAAGTCAAACTTATTTCACGTAAGAAGTTATTGTTTTAATATTGTCTGATGAACAGTTAATCAATCAAACCAGTGGTTTCTCTTCATGTGTTTTGTTTGAATAAAGGTTTGATTACAAACTATCTCCAGCTGTGGTGTTGGTCCATGGTATATACTTTTATGTATTATTATTAGTT
Organism: Anarrhichthys ocellatus; assembly: GCF_004355925.1. NCBI lineage: Eukaryota > Metazoa > Chordata > Actinopteri > Perciformes > Anarhichadidae > Anarrhichthys > Anarrhichthys ocellatus. The sequence continues at coordinate 4,614 of NW_022283471.1, forward strand.
ATTATTATTATAATAAACATACCTGTCTCCACTTGTAAGAGACAACCAATAGGAGCAGTAGGAGGAGCACAGCTGCACTCAGAGCTCCAATCAGAGCTGGAGTGAAGAACCTTTGATCTTTTAAAACTCCTAAAAACACAGAAACATTATTTAATAAGAGTTAAGACGATACAATTCTTAAGTTAAGATGTTAACACGTTTAAGGTTTTTATAATAAAACACCTACGATGGTTAAAGACTTGTCGAGACTCTCCCATCATGTTGGAGGCGACACACTCAGCAGTGACATCACCAGCTGACCGAGGGAGGGTCAGCTGATTCCTCACTTCCTGGTTCCTCACTTCCTGTTCCTGTGAGGTCACAACATCTGGAGGAAGCTGATGATCGGTGACGTCTCCACACCTGCAGACGAGGAGAAGGGCGGTTTGCTTAATGTCGTTTTATTGTCTTTCATTCTCCACAACGTCAGAGGTTTGATTTCATTTATGCTGATTTGTTTTATCTTGAGTTCCTCATGAAAAGTAACAGTTTTGTTATTAATAAACATCATCGACCAAGGAGGTTTATTTTTAACATTATTATTACTAATGATGGAAACTTACCATAAATCTAAACATTTCCGTCATAAATTGGGGTATAAATACTCTCTAGAATGCAGGAAATGAAGTGTTTGATGTTCAAATTTTCTGTTGAGAACCCACCTGTGTATATATATATATACTGTATATATATATATATATACACATATATACACACATATATACATATACACATACATATATATACACACACACATACATATATATACACACACACATACATATATATACACACATACATACATATACATACATATATACATATATATATACATATATATACATATACACATATATATACACACATACATACATATACATACACACATATATACATATACATACATATATACATATATATATACATATATATACACATACATATATA
>NW_022283472.1:0-5600 GCF_004355925.1 Anarrhichthys ocellatus
ATGTTTTACATTAAAGAACACCTTAACTGCAGCCAGATTGAGTGGTCAAGTGATGTCAAATTGGAATGTATTGGCCTGAAAGTGTCACTATCATCCCAAATGTCTTTTACTCTTATCTGTCTCTACAGACCACCATCATCCAAATTTGAATTCTATGATCAGCTTAATTCCATGTTAAAGGAATGTGACTTTGACAAAGAGGTTATATTAATGGGTGATTTTAATGTAAATTGGGAGGATGACTCTGGAAGAAAATCCCTAAAACGTACAATTGATTGCTTTAATATGACCCAGTTAGTGAACGAACCTACAAGGTTAACACACTCTTCTCAGTCCCAGATTGATTTGATTGTTAGCAATAAACCAGAAAGAATGATCAAAACACACAATATGGTAACTGGTATGTCTGACCATAATGTAATACTTTTAACAAGAAAACGTACAAAGAAACATTTTAAACCCTAGTCCTATTTTTAGGCCTCTGCTCAAAAATTGCATACCCATACTAAAGAGGGTCTAGATCTCTAACTACAAGGTCTATTTGAATAATTGTTATGTTATAATAATGGTAACACTTGTGAGATTTGCTCAGATGTGTAAATATCAGTGCATATGTTACTTGGTAATACTAAATGAAGATGGAACACAGCTGAAATTGAAAATTTTCAGGTTTGCCTGAAAAAAAAGCAATTTTATTGTTTTTTTTGTCTTTGAAATAATGCAGTAATTTGCCTAAACATACTTCACAATCATAGCACAACATGTCAGAAGTCTCCACCCAAATTCGTACTTTGATAAAGTGAAGCAGGCCAAAGTTATAGAGGTTTCAGTACGGAGAGGTCACCCGGGGTCAAGCCAAATTTTCATTTTGGAACCAGCTGTTGCAGCTGTTCTAATTTTATATACTATATAACTATATATTTCACTTGTTTTATCACTAATAGTGTTCAATCTATCCTAATACAGCAGTTTGGCATAATTTTGAGCCATTTTGAGCTCTCTGGGGGTGCTCATATCTCTCCTCCATGGAATTTTCTGTCTATGTCGCCCTTTCTAAGCCTATGATTGGCGGATTCCAGCCTATGACACCTCGTTCGATCCGGAATAATCTCAGGAATGCAGTAGGAGGGTCCTTGAGTTGATTGACAGAATTATTAGCCACTAAAAATCCAAAATCTTGCCACGCCACTCCCGAGCGTAAAATGATTCGGCGAACAGTAAAAATGATGACAAACTCATCATACGTGCACCCGAAAGCACCATTTTTTCACAGGAACACAGAGAGACACTGTAACTTTGTAATGGTTTCAAGGAGAGAAATTTGGAAGATATGAATGGATTCTCTGTCGAATCCTCGTGCTTTCTGATATATGGGTCGGCCATGATATTTGTTAGATTTGTGTTGGTATCTGAAAACGGAGTACGTAGCTCGCCGTGTCTTGGCAAAAAATACGTGATATTGTGGTACATCTAGTTTATTGTATTAGGCAATGATAGGCAGAAATTCATAATGCTAAGAAACCAGGTAGAGAAAGAACTTAGAAAAGCAAAAGCTAATTTTTTTATTAAGATCATTGATGAAGCGAGGGGTAATTCTATAATAATATGAGATAATCTAAAGATGTTAACAGACAAACAGAACAGCAATTCAATGAATCAACTTAAAATGAATGTGAACGGGTGCCTTACACAAGATGAAGTTGTAATTTGTACAGCTTCCAATTCATACTTTATCAACTCAGTGGAAGCTTTAACTCGAAGCTCCAGTATTGCTCAATTTGATCCTATACCAGTAAATGAAGGTCAACCGTGCTTCTCTATTCAGAATGTCTCTGAATCTACTGTCACCAGAGTTCTAGGCTCACTCAAGAACTCTAGGGCCAAAGATGTTTATGGAATTGATAATATTTTTCTAAAGAAACACAAAAGGCACACTCGCTCACCCGATCACAAGCATTGTCTACAACTCTCTCAGGCAATGTGTGTTTCCGAAAGGATGGGAATCAGCCATAATAACACCCATTTTTAAGTCAGGAGATTCAACCGATGTCTCTAATTATCGACCAATCAGTATTCTCCCTGCTGTTTCCAAAATTGCTGAGAAATGTGGTTGCAGAGCAACTTATTAAACATCTCAACAGCTCTCCATATCAGCTGCATCCTATGCAGTTTGGTTACAGGGCTAATCATTCGACTGAAACAGCCAACTGCTTCCTCTTCGAGAATGTGAAGCTTAAAATGGATAAAGGGGGTGTAGTAGCAGCGGTTTTTCTTGACCTCAAGAAGGCTTTTGATACGGTTAATCACAATGTCCTGATTAATAAACTGTCAAATTTTAACTTTTCCCGAGAGTCTCTTGCCTTGCTGAAATCCTACCTTGAAGGAAGAACCCAGTGTGTCAGAGTGGGTGATGTTTCATCATCTACTCTGAGATCTAACGTGGGAGTACCCCAGGGTTCTATTTTAGGACCTTTATTATTCAGTTTATACATTAATCATTTGTCGGGTGCCTGCAATGGGTGTGATATTCACATGTGTGCTGACGATACAGTGATGTATGTGCACGCAAAGAACAAGCTGCACTTAAACTCACGTCCACAATGACAAATGTAACTAAATGGCTTGCAGATTCCTGCCTTCACCTGAATGTTAAAAAGACTGTTGGTTTGTTCTTCACAAAGAGGGCTTGCAAAGTGTCACCGGAGCCAGATGTTTATGTTGCTGGTGAGAGGCTACAGGTAGTGTCAGATTTTAAATATTTATGAATTTTTATTGATTCTAATTTCTCTGTTAAAAAACAGGTAAAACATGTGACAAAGGTCTTAAAAGGTAATCTCATGAATTTTAGATATATAAGAAACAGTCCAACCATGCAGGCTGCGAAACTGTATTTTAATGCAATGATTGTCCCCCATCTAACCTACTGCTTAACCAGCTGGGCACAAGCCAGCAGCACAATATTAAAATCTATTCATATTCTCCATAAACAAGCTCTGAAAACACTTGATAAAAAACCCAAAAGTCACCATCACAGCAATATCCTCAAACACCATATCTTGAGTTGGGAGAACCTCATTAAATTCACTGATGTGTGTCTGGTTTTTAAAATTTTACATGGTATGGCCCCGCCTCCACTTAGTGATTTTATTAAACAAAGCACTCAAAGCAGCAGACAGACCCGATCTGCTTCAAGAGTGATTGTGTCATTTCACATAGGTCAAGCTCTTTTAGCAAATCTACATTCTCTGTGAAGGCAGCACACTCGTGGAATGCTCTGCCACCACACATATGTGCACAAAAGACGTACAAAATATTCAAACATAGCCTTAAGGAATGGCTTGTTACCAATCAGGTGTGCAAGCATTGATGTGCTGTCTGTCCTGCCTGCTTGTTTCGCCTATATGTGCATTTGTCTTGTTCAGTGTTGCTATTTTCCATTTTGATGTGTATGGTATGTGCCTCAGTGTTATACATGTGCTTGTACGTAGGTGGGTTTGTTCTGCCTGACGCATGCTGCAGCCTAATATGTCTGCTCTGCTCTAGTGTCGTACACTTTTCTTTTGCTTATATGTGTATTGGTTTTGTCTATACGTTACTGTCTGTTTATCTATGAATTTTAATTCCATTTTAATTTGAAATTTTGTAATTTTAGGCTGCCTTCAAACATCTGGCCGGGGAGAGCAGATGAAAACTAGCCTCTCTGGCTAACTCTGGCTCACTTACAGTTTCACTGTTGATTGGTGTGCATTGTCCCTGCAAAATAAACAAACAAATAAGATAAAATAAATTAACAAAATGAATGCAAAATGTATTCTGACCAACTGGACCAGAATTATTGCACACCTAAATGTGAGTTTAGTAAAACAAAGCATTGAAATTGCAAGCTAACACAAGTCATACATGTATCTATGAGCAAAATCAATGTTGCGCAAGTCTGGAAAAATGATTCAGCTTTGAACAGCTCTTTGCATGCTTAAAAGTATGAAATGCATGAAGTCACAGTTTTGTGTTATTTATATATGTAAATACTGAGACAAATTCCAGCATGTGCAAGTACTAAACCCATTGTTTCCTCCAAATACCTTTGCAGGTCCCGAAGGGTTTATTCATATATTAAATATTAATAGACCTCATGAAATTCACTTCTTTGAATATTAACAATGTTTTCATTTATGCAGTTGCAAAACAAGAATCCTGTTAAATCAACCTCAGCCATTTTTGTCAGTGAATGTAATTTTCTTGGCCTCATTCTCATACACCTATGCATACACTCACACACACTTAGATTCTCGTGGGAGCGAGTCAACAGCGGTATGAGACTTCAATCATGAAACATGACGTGTTCCACAAGGAAACACACTCCAAACATATTCAATACCTGTAGGACTGAGCCTGCGGCTATACAACCCAGAAGCTGCAACTCATGTTGATTCAACTTCTCTATTTAAATCCTTAGAGACTCTCACCTGCATCTGTGCTTGCTGGAAACAGAAAGGCCTTGTCTACACTACAAAAGATTTCACTGCAAAGAGCTCAGGGAAGAACCGGGTTAGGGGGTTAGGGTTAGGAGTTAGTTCACTGTCCATCACTACCTCACACTATGAAACTCCTACCTTTCATTAAGGGTTAGGTTTGGTAAGGAGCGTGGCCCTCCTAAGAGGGCCGCGAGGGGCACTGGCACAAAGGGGCTGTCCTTTAAAAAGGCTTTAATAAAAACCCTGAGGATAAAATACAATTAAAACAATTTCATTAAAAACAGCCTGGCAGCAGAGCAACCGCCAGCGGGACAGGCGGAGAGGAAATGTTAAAAGGGGAAGGGAAGTTAAAAGACGGGCAAACACGGGGACAAAGGAATGAAAACACAATCACACAGTAATTCCCCAATAAATATATGAATAAAATGTATAAATAAAATTAAACCAATGATAAAAAGATAAATTAACATATAATACATGTATATACACAAACACACCACATCTAAAACTTTAAAAAGATAAATAAATAAATAAGTGCTTTAAAAAAATAAATTAAGTAATAAGTGCTTTAAAATGTAAAAACATGCAAAAGTGGAAAAATGTGTAAAATTATGCCCAAAAATGGGCCTTGTCTGCCTGTGGGGGGAGAGGGGAGGACATAGGGTGTGTCTCCACCATGGGAAGATTAAAATAGATAAATAAGTTAAAAGATCAGATACATTAAAAATATAAAATAAATAATTTAACAATAATATACAATTCAAAGAGTTAAAAAGGTGAATAAAACCATGCATAATATATTAAGACCACACGTGAAAGACAAGTATAAATATATAAATAAATAAACATGTATATAAAGGAAATGCCATGGTGGAGATATAATGGGGGGGGGGGGGGGGGGGTGAGAAAAGGCAAAGGGATGGCAGGCTAGGCTCCAATAAAAACAGACTGGGTGTTAATATTTTTCATTCAGCCCATGCGGGTCTATGGTTCCCAGTCTGTGGATCCATTTCCTCTCCGCTGCTAACCCTCATTCTTTGTCTCCCCCACGTATAGTTTGTGACAGGCCCTGCATCTGAGAGCATAAACCACATTAGAAGCTGTGGGTGGCAGGGCCTGCCCCAA
>NW_022283473.1:0-5597 GCF_004355925.1 Anarrhichthys ocellatus
ACACACACACACACACACACACACACACACACACACACACACACACATTGCTTCATTGCCTCTCTCACAAAGCACACAAGGTACCCAAACACGTGTTCAAATACCAACGAAGCACAGACTCGCCTCCGAAAGGTTAGTGAAATCCAGAAATCAACAAGACCAGAGTTTAAATGCCAAACAGTTTCAGATGCAGACAAAGTTAGATTTCCATCAGTGTAAAGAAGTCACAAATAAGGTTGATCTCGGAAGGTGAAGATAAAATAAAAAAGGCTAAAAACGAGCACACTGAGTTTTTTGTCGAGCTGACCTGGGATGTGCATGTGAGAAAACAAAATGTGAACCTACGCCTTTAACTAATTAACTAAGTTTTAATGAATTTTATAATGAGATGTATAAAATAAGTGTATTTGCAAGGTTGAATATCTATATGTAATTATGTGTGTGTGAACTTGTGTGTGTATGCGTGTGTGTGTGTGTGCGATGGCTGCTTCCTCCACCGACACGCAGCCACAGTGAACGGCTGCTTGATTAATTCTGATCCACTTAATTAGAAAGCTGACGATTTCCCGCGTGAATACTGATCACGCGGGGAAACTGCTGTCATTGACTGTTATTGACTGATGAGTTCATTAAGGCTTAAGAGAGGAACATGGTTGTCGGAGTGAAACTTTCTTGCCTGAAAAAAAGAAGAAGGCTCCCCCTTCCACCCATACAGCAACAACAAATAAATATCTAACCGTGAAAGACGGTCGGTGCCACATCCAAAGCTCTGGTTAAATTACACACACAGATATAAACCGTGAGATAAAACCATAGCTGAGCTGTGACATAAAGAGACATTAGCACTGTGAGGAAACAAAGTCGCCGTCTCCAAAGCTCACAGATGTGCCAATTCTGTCTCTACGCCAACATTCAGTGCCAAAGCTAAAGGTGTGCGTGTGCTAAATTTGACTCAGAGCTGAGGCAACAACATCGCGACAAAAACCTTATATGTGATCATCAGCAGGGAAGTTTTGACAGCTGCACGTGTGCAGGCGTAACTTTCCTTCTGTTACCACGAGCAGTGAGGCGCTTTGAAGAGAGAGAGAGAGAAACGTTCTCCCCGTGCTGCTGCGTACATTTAAGATCGACAGAAACATGCAGAGACGCAAACCAAAATAACCAGACGCTGAGACTCTTGAGTACTGTACCGAATCATGCCTGTTTTTTTGGTGTTCATCAACGGGTTTCCGGCCATGCTCATGCAGTAAACAGAGGACCTTTCCTATGATGTGAGATATCAGTTGAAACAGAAGAGTGAGAGGAAGATGGACAGGCCAATAGTGAGAGTACGTGAGGAATGTCTGCGAGGAGGAGTGAGGGCTGTGTCGGGAGTGTAAGGGGTCCAGAGGGCACTCCTTCCCCCCGTGGAGATCTCTCCAGTAGGGTAGACAGTGATAGCATGGACTTCTTGATCTCCAGCCCCACCAACAATCTCTGCATGTCCAGCTCCAGCTGATCACGGGCGACTCTGCTAAACAATGCCTCTCCCTCTCTCTCTCTCTCTCTCTCTCTCTCTCTCTCTCGCTCTCTCTCTCTCTCTCTCTCTCTCTCTCTCTCTCTCATATTCTCACCCTCTTTGTTATAAATGCAGAAACTCTGTGATTGCTCTGTCGGCGACTGGCGACACGTAGTTCCCCTCCATCCGCATGCTGACATGGGCACCGACAACAAGTAACTTAATCAAGATGAAACCAGCAGAGAAAATGAACCAGTGACAGGTCTTCCAAAATATGCAGCTCAAGTCAAAATAGATAGATTTCGATCAGCGTGATTCATCATTCTAATTTGAACGTCTGTCTGCTTCACTATAGGGGCCCAAATGCATACATAACCCCTAAGTGAGTCGGTTACAGGCCTCTTGTCTCCTACACACATCTCACGCAAATCAACTTAGGCAATATTGGAAAGCCGCGATCATGCATAATTCTGATATATTGCTTTGGTTTATTAGGAGAAAAACACAGAAACCAGAAATATGATCTATTTCTGTGCTGCTCCCTTTGCCCGTTTTGGTAGCTCCCACTCACTTCCACAAAACCCATTAAATGTGAAACTTGTACATTAACACACACACACACACGCATTAGGGCACAATGGGGAGGTCAGGTTTGGCATCGGGTTCCTGCTTTATACGTTTTTATTTGCCAAATTTAGGTCACATATCAATCTGAGGGCAGACAAAAAAGGGAAACCAACTAGCTTCACAAGAGACACGTTGTAACGTTCCCATCTGAGAGAGGTCGTTTGCATTGCTCGACATTTTTGCAGTGCTTCCCACAACCCAACAGTTGCACCCCAACCTCCTTTGAAGTCAGCTAGAATTACTTATGACACAATAAGCTGCAACAATGAAGCAACAAAAGAGACTGGAATTTAAAAGGGCATTCCTCTTTACCCAAACTCCACCCAAAACAACGCTGCAAAATTTTTACTATAGCTCCGTAAAAATTGCTCCAAAAGTGGTCGCAGGTGGCAGGTTTGCCGCCGCTGAAAATTCCGATCCAGTTCAGAAACTGAAAGTACACGATAGTGTTTTTAATATCCTCAACAATGATTAACATCTTGGTGTAATCCAGACTTGGCAGAGTCTAACCAGAGCTCCCACACTGGCTCCGAGCCAGGCTGGCGCTGTGACTTGTCTTCCCACAGACAGAGGGATGATCCTGGGACGGGATGGGAGATGCGGGGGCCTGGACGGACTGGCTGCAGACACAATACTGGCACAGTGACAGCAGCCACCGACCAAGTCTAATCTCGCTCGACCAAACACAACACGCACACACATGCACCCACACGCGTGTATTTATGTAGTCTGTATTCTAAAATACTTCTTACGCTTTGAGTGATGTTCAGTATCCATAACGCGAAAGAACACATTGTGACGCATTATTTTGTAAATTACAAATTAATTTGGAAAGTAAAACTTGATGCAAAACTGCATGTTGAGGGAGTAAGTGCATTTAAAACTTTCTTTCTTTCTTTGAATTAAAAATATCCACACGTGAACGATGTTACAGCAGTAGGAAAATCAGGCACATACCAAGTTCCCTTCAGTAGCGCTAAAACCCGCTGTCATCTGAGTGTGCACTTTACTTGGCAATTATTGCCATAATCAAACAGGCTTATGTATATTTTACCAAAAATCTTGTCACAGTAGAATCCCCGGTTTCTTGTATCTATATTTGACCGGTTGGTTAGGATGACGAGGGAGACATTTGGACATAAAACACTGTTAATAGTCAGAGCATCATTAAGGGATCTTTCCTCATAACTGGCTTGGCGGGGGGCAGAAGAATGATCAAGAATAATGTGCGGTGCTTTGTAGCCACCCAGGTCACCACCTGCATACAAATCCGCAATAAGGAGGAGAGGCAGGGAAGGAGGGAAGGCCGGGGACGAGGCGGGGGGTCTCAAACAGTGAACGGGTTTGAGAGGGGAAGGGAGAGAGGGACAGAGGCTGAGGAGAACCGATCTCAATAAGGCGGGTCATTTCTGTGTAGCAAGTTCAGAGATTCTGCAGGTCCTTGTTGGGGAAGAGGTGGAGGGAGGTACAAGGGAGGGGAGGCTATTTGGGAGAGTTGGGGGAGAGGTAACGGGGTATATGGGGGGGGGGAGTCTTGAGCAGGCTGAGGCCCAGAGCGGTATTCAGTGGGGGTAGGCTGCTCCAGCTCCGACGCTACTACAAAGCTGGACTCCTAGGGTTCATGAATAAGGCGAGGAAATGATCAGAAAAAAAGGGAAAAGAACCCTGAGAGATGTTTAGACAGATGGCCCACTTGAAACGACGCGAGGACACAGAGAGAGAAAAGTGATTTTAATGAAACTTCAGATTCAGTAAATAATTGATCTTTATTCCCTCCCCCTCAAAATCCCAGCAGAAAGGTGAGAGTAAATTTGATGTGTTACAAGTGCCTTTCCAACAGACATTAAAAGATACTGGTTGCTTTAAATCCTTTAGATTTAATTAAAGTGACATCATGAGAAGGGGCTGGAGGAGAGGGGGAGAGAGAGAGAGAGGGGCAGGGAATCAAATGGAAGATGTTCAGAAAAGAACTGTGGTGCCAAAGAAAATAGATAGCAGGGGACTTCTCTCCTCCTCCAGTCATTCTTAAAGGGCCACTGAGAGCCTTTGAGGGAGAACATGCTAGTCAGTATTTTTAGAAATTTCATTTGATGGGATTCTGGCAAACATCTCTGCTCTGGGCCTTAGATGTAATATCAAATGTTACTTGCTGGGGACTCGATGATGTTTTATGAATTTAGTGAGCATGAATTATTAATGGCCAAACCACTATCAAATATCTAAAATGTGCAACTAATTATTTGATGGGGGAGACAGACAAAAAAAAGAAGAAAAAAAAGGTATCGCTTTTGTGATTCTGTCAAATTAATGGTGATTATTTGACCATATCAAACCTTCACACTTGACTTCCCTCATAAGAGGGAAGAGAAAAAGCCAGAGGAGATTTCAAAGGTTTTCGGTTACATAGCATGGCTTTTTCGGAGGGCTTTGAATAGAGAGGCAAATAATGTGTAAGGTGTCGCGCATTGGCACAGTATAGTGTGTACAGAAAAATGGCATAAAGAAAATCGCCAGGCCAGGTCAGCCGATCACAGAGTTTAGGCAGAGCCGCCGGGAGGTGGAGGGGAGCTTCGCCATATAAATGCTGCACAGTGTAGGTACGAAACCAACCCACCACCTATCCTTTATAATCATAATCCATTTCCACTGCTGTTGTCCTCCATGGAAAAGGCTCGCTCCATGAGATCACCAAATGAGTGAGAGAGAAAGAAGGAGAAAGAGCAATAACAGTGTAGAAAATAGTGTGTGTATGTGTGTGTGTGTGTGTGTGTGTGTGTGTGTTAAAAGGGGGGGTATCTCTCACCAGCTGAATTCCTATTAGAAAGTCCCCCTTGACAACAACCTGCCCATCCCACCCACAGCCTCCCCTCGGCCTCACCCGGACCTACCGAGGCCTAATCATACGCTTGGATTTCTCTTAGATGACATGAACATAGAATTGTAGCAGTTAACCATTCCACCTCTAGAACACGGAATTAGATTTAGGGCGACGATGCAACCCAAAACAGCTCGATTCCGGGAGCCTGTGTTCCAGTCTTAACCCAACATTTGAGCTGGGTTTATTAACCCCCTCTAACTCAACTCTCTGAGGTGTGTTGGTGTGTGTGTGTGTGTGTGTGTGTAGGTGTGTGTGTGTGTGTTTGTGTGTGTGTGTGTTTGCCCAAAGGCCCGTCTGCCCTGCTCGGGGTCTCATTACTGAGCGAGTGAGCGATGGCTGTTCTGCTTGGCCGACGACGGGAGCAAAGAGGTGCGCCTCAGAAAATGGGTTTTTCTGGATTTTGATTAATCAGATTTTGTGTTTCTCGGTTAGAGAAATCAAATCAAAAAGGTAGAGGATGGACTTTAAACATGTATAATATTTGGAATCACCCACACACTGTTTGACCCAGTTGTAAATGTAAAAGACTACTTTCTATGTATATATATGTATATATATATATATATATATATATATATATATATATATATATAT
>NW_022283474.1:0-5597 GCF_004355925.1 Anarrhichthys ocellatus
ACACACACACACACACACACACACACACACACACACACACACACACATTGCTTCATTGCCTCTCTCACAAAGCACACAAGGTACCCAAACACGTGTTCAAATACCAACGAAGCACAGACTCGCCTCCGAAAGGTTAGTGAAATCCAGAAATCAACAAGACCAGAGTTTAAATGCCAAACAGTTTCAGATGCAGACAAAGTTAGATTTCCATCAGTGTAAAGAAGTCACAAATAAGGTTGATCTCGGAAGGTGAAGATAAAATAAAAAAGGCTAAAAACGAGCACACTGAGTTTTTTGTCGAGCTGACCTGGGATGTGCATGTGAGAAAACAAAATGTGAACCTACGCCTTTAACTAATTAACTAAGTTTTAATGAATTTTATAATGAGATGTATAAAATAAGTGTATTTGCAAGGTTGAATATCTATATGTAATTATGTGTGTGTGAACTTGTGTGTGTATGCGTGTGTGTGTGTGTGCGATGGCTGCTTCCTCCACCGACACGCAGCCACAGTGAACGGCTGCTTGATTAATTCTGATCCACTTAATTAGAAAGCTGACGATTTCCCGCGTGAATACTGATCACGCGGGGAAACTGCTGTCATTGACTGTTATTGACTGATGAGTTCATTAAGGCTTAAGAGAGGAACATGGTTGTCGGAGTGAAACTTTCTTGCCTGAAAAAAAGAAGAAGGCTCCCCCTTCCACCCATACAGCAACAACAAATAAATATCTAACCGTGAAAGACGGTCGGTGCCACATCCAAAGCTCTGGTTAAATTACACACACAGATATAAACCGTGAGATAAAACCATAGCTGAGCTGTGACATAAAGAGACATTAGCACTGTGAGGAAACAAAGTCGCCGTCTCCAAAGCTCACAGATGTGCCAATTCTGTCTCTACGCCAACATTCAGTGCCAAAGCTAAAGGTGTGCGTGTGCTAAATTTGACTCAGAGCTGAGGCAACAACATCGCGACAAAAACCTTATATGTGATCATCAGCAGGGAAGTTTTGACAGCTGCACGTGTGCAGGCGTAACTTTCCTTCTGTTACCACGAGCAGTGAGGCGCTTTGAAGAGAGAGAGAGAGAAACGTTCTCCCCGTGCTGCTGCGTACATTTAAGATCGACAGAAACATGCAGAGACGCAAACCAAAATAACCAGACGCTGAGACTCTTGAGTACTGTACCGAATCATGCCTGTTTTTTTGGTGTTCATCAACGGGTTTCCGGCCATGCTCATGCAGTAAACAGAGGACCTTTCCTATGATGTGAGATATCAGTTGAAACAGAAGAGTGAGAGGAAGATGGACAGGCCAATAGTGAGAGTACGTGAGGAATGTCTGCGAGGAGGAGTGAGGGCTGTGTCGGGAGTGTAAGGGGTCCAGAGGGCACTCCTTCCCCCCGTGGAGATCTCTCCAGTAGGGTAGACAGTGATAGCATGGACTTCTTGATCTCCAGCCCCACCAACAATCTCTGCATGTCCAGCTCCAGCTGATCACGGGCGACTCTGCTAAACAATGCCTCTCCCTCTCTCTCTCTCTCTCTCTCTCTCTCTCTCTCTCGCTCTCTCTCTCTCTCTCTCTCTCTCTCTCTCTCTCTCATATTCTCACCCTCTTTGTTATAAATGCAGAAACTCTGTGATTGCTCTGTCGGCGACTGGCGACACGTAGTTCCCCTCCATCCGCATGCTGACATGGGCACCGACAACAAGTAACTTAATCAAGATGAAACCAGCAGAGAAAATGAACCAGTGACAGGTCTTCCAAAATATGCAGCTCAAGTCAAAATAGATAGATTTCGATCAGCGTGATTCATCATTCTAATTTGAACGTCTGTCTGCTTCACTATAGGGGCCCAAATGCATACATAACCCCTAAGTGAGTCGGTTACAGGCCTCTTGTCTCCTACACACATCTCACGCAAATCAACTTAGGCAATATTGGAAAGCCGCGATCATGCATAATTCTGATATATTGCTTTGGTTTATTAGGAGAAAAACACAGAAACCAGAAATATGATCTATTTCTGTGCTGCTCCCTTTGCCCGTTTTGGTAGCTCCCACTCACTTCCACAAAACCCATTAAATGTGAAACTTGTACATTAACACACACACACACACGCATTAGGGCACAATGGGGAGGTCAGGTTTGGCATCGGGTTCCTGCTTTATACGTTTTTATTTGCCAAATTTAGGTCACATATCAATCTGAGGGCAGACAAAAAAGGGAAACCAACTAGCTTCACAAGAGACACGTTGTAACGTTCCCATCTGAGAGAGGTCGTTTGCATTGCTCGACATTTTTGCAGTGCTTCCCACAACCCAACAGTTGCACCCCAACCTCCTTTGAAGTCAGCTAGAATTACTTATGACACAATAAGCTGCAACAATGAAGCAACAAAAGAGACTGGAATTTAAAAGGGCATTCCTCTTTACCCAAACTCCACCCAAAACAACGCTGCAAAATTTTTACTATAGCTCCGTAAAAATTGCTCCAAAAGTGGTCGCAGGTGGCAGGTTTGCCGCCGCTGAAAATTCCGATCCAGTTCAGAAACTGAAAGTACACGATAGTGTTTTTAATATCCTCAACAATGATTAACATCTTGGTGTAATCCAGACTTGGCAGAGTCTAACCAGAGCTCCCACACTGGCTCCGAGCCAGGCTGGCGCTGTGACTTGTCTTCCCACAGACAGAGGGATGATCCTGGGACGGGATGGGAGATGCGGGGGCCTGGACGGACTGGCTGCAGACACAATACTGGCACAGTGACAGCAGCCACCGACCAAGTCTAATCTCGCTCGACCAAACACAACACGCACACACATGCACCCACACGCGTGTATTTATGTAGTCTGTATTCTAAAATACTTCTTACGCTTTGAGTGATGTTCAGTATCCATAACGCGAAAGAACACATTGTGACGCATTATTTTGTAAATTACAAATTAATTTGGAAAGTAAAACTTGATGCAAAACTGCATGTTGAGGGAGTAAGTGCATTTAAAACTTTCTTTCTTTCTTTGAATTAAAAATATCCACACGTGAACGATGTTACAGCAGTAGGAAAATCAGGCACATACCAAGTTCCCTTCAGTAGCGCTAAAACCCGCTGTCATCTGAGTGTGCACTTTACTTGGCAATTATTGCCATAATCAAACAGGCTTATGTATATTTTACCAAAAATCTTGTCACAGTAGAATCCCCGGTTTCTTGTATCTATATTTGACCGGTTGGTTAGGATGACGAGGGAGACATTTGGACATAAAACACTGTTAATAGTCAGAGCATCATTAAGGGATCTTTCCTCATAACTGGCTTGGCGGGGGGCAGAAGAATGATCAAGAATAATGTGCGGTGCTTTGTAGCCACCCAGGTCACCACCTGCATACAAATCCGCAATAAGGAGGAGAGGCAGGGAAGGAGGGAAGGCCGGGGACGAGGCGGGGGGTCTCAAACAGTGAACGGGTTTGAGAGGGGAAGGGAGAGAGGGACAGAGGCTGAGGAGAACCGATCTCAATAAGGCGGGTCATTTCTGTGTAGCAAGTTCAGAGATTCTGCAGGTCCTTGTTGGGGAAGAGGTGGAGGGAGGTACAAGGGAGGGGAGGCTATTTGGGAGAGTTGGGGGAGAGGTAACGGGGTATATGGGGGGGGGGAGTCTTGAGCAGGCTGAGGCCCAGAGCGGTATTCAGTGGGGGTAGGCTGCTCCAGCTCCGACGCTACTACAAAGCTGGACTCCTAGGGTTCATGAATAAGGCGAGGAAATGATCAGAAAAAAAGGGAAAAGAACCCTGAGAGATGTTTAGACAGATGGCCCACTTGAAACGACGCGAGGACACAGAGAGAGAAAAGTGATTTTAATGAAACTTCAGATTCAGTAAATAATTGATCTTTATTCCCTCCCCCTCAAAATCCCAGCAGAAAGGTGAGAGTAAATTTGATGTGTTACAAGTGCCTTTCCAACAGACATTAAAAGATACTGGTTGCTTTAAATCCTTTAGATTTAATTAAAGTGACATCATGAGAAGGGGCTGGAGGAGAGGGGGAGAGAGAGAGAGAGGGGCAGGGAATCAAATGGAAGATGTTCAGAAAAGAACTGTGGTGCCAAAGAAAATAGATAGCAGGGGACTTCTCTCCTCCTCCAGTCATTCTTAAAGGGCCACTGAGAGCCTTTGAGGGAGAACATGCTAGTCAGTATTTTTAGAAATTTCATTTGATGGGATTCTGGCAAACATCTCTGCTCTGGGCCTTAGATGTAATATCAAATGTTACTTGCTGGGGACTCGATGATGTTTTATGAATTTAGTGAGCATGAATTATTAATGGCCAAACCACTATCAAATATCTAAAATGTGCAACTAATTATTTGATGGGGGAGACAGACAAAAAAAAGAAGAAAAAAAAGGTATCGCTTTTGTGATTCTGTCAAATTAATGGTGATTATTTGACCATATCAAACCTTCACACTTGACTTCCCTCATAAGAGGGAAGAGAAAAAGCCAGAGGAGATTTCAAAGGTTTTCGGTTACATAGCATGGCTTTTTCGGAGGGCTTTGAATAGAGAGGCAAATAATGTGTAAGGTGTCGCGCATTGGCACAGTATAGTGTGTACAGAAAAATGGCATAAAGAAAATCGCCAGGCCAGGTCAGCCGATCACAGAGTTTAGGCAGAGCCGCCGGGAGGTGGAGGGGAGCTTCGCCATATAAATGCTGCACAGTGTAGGTACGAAACCAACCCACCACCTATCCTTTATAATCATAATCCATTTCCACTGCTGTTGTCCTCCATGGAAAAGGCTCGCTCCATGAGATCACCAAATGAGTGAGAGAGAAAGAAGGAGAAAGAGCAATAACAGTGTAGAAAATAGTGTGTGTATGTGTGTGTGTGTGTGTGTGTGTGTGTGTGTTAAAAGGGGGGGTATCTCTCACCAGCTGAATTCCTATTAGAAAGTCCCCCTTGACAACAACCTGCCCATCCCACCCACAGCCTCCCCTCGGCCTCACCCGGACCTACCGAGGCCTAATCATACGCTTGGATTTCTCTTAGATGACATGAACATAGAATTGTAGCAGTTAACCATTCCACCTCTAGAACACGGAATTAGATTTAGGGCGACGATGCAACCCAAAACAGCTCGATTCCGGGAGCCTGTGTTCCAGTCTTAACCCAACATTTGAGCTGGGTTTATTAACCCCCTCTAACTCAACTCTCTGAGGTGTGTTGGTGTGTGTGTGTGTGTGTGTGTGTAGGTGTGTGTGTGTGTGTTTGTGTGTGTGTGTGTTTGCCCAAAGGCCCGTCTGCCCTGCTCGGGGTCTCATTACTGAGCGAGTGAGCGATGGCTGTTCTGCTTGGCCGACGACGGGAGCAAAGAGGTGCGCCTCAGAAAATGGGTTTTTCTGGATTTTGATTAATCAGATTTTGTGTTTCTCGGTTAGAGAAATCAAATCAAAAAGGTAGAGGATGGACTTTAAACATGTATAATATTTGGAATCACCCACACACTGTTTGACCCAGTTGTAAATGTAAAAGACTACTTTCTATGTATATATATGTATATATATATATATATATATATATATATATATATATATATATAT
>NW_022283475.1:0-5596 GCF_004355925.1 Anarrhichthys ocellatus
GATTCCCAGTGATGCCCAGGATGCTATATGCTATAGCTAGCGAGACTACATGAGTAGAATTCCACTCTACATGACTGATTTCATGACGGAAGCAGAAATGGAAGCACCTGCTACTCCCGCAACAAACTACGGTGGTGACGAAGACCAACCAACACCCGAGGATCGCTAGCGAGTTAGTGAGCTGAGGAAGTGTTGACAGTTGTGAGATTGTGTTGATTTGAGTCATCTTAGCTATAATCATTGCAGCACTAGTTGGCACTCTGTGGCACTCTCTGTGGCACAAGCGTCAGTTGGCTAACGTTAGTTAACTTAACGTTAGCCACCACACCATAGGATTGACAGGAGCCGCGAGAGCGCAGCATTACGATTTGAACCGCGTCGGAGTTGGAGATGCATGCAAGTGTGTGTAGCAAGTGGGGCTTGCTAAAATGCTTAGATGACATGAACTTGCTGAAATCCTTCCCAGCTGTGTGCAAGCTGTCTGTGAAGCTGAACACACCTCCACCTGCCTCAGCGGCCTGTGAAAGGCTATTTAGCATCGCAGGACTAGTCTTCAGCCCAAGAAGGAGAAACAGCGAGATCCTTCTTGTGGCACTGGCACCTCTGTGGCACTTCAGCGGCAAGCGTCAGCTGTGGCAGGCGAGCGGTACTAGTTCGGCACCCGTCAAGAAGCTGCGGAGCTGAGGGGGCGGAGCCACATTTCCCGAGAACACACATTGTTGTTACAACAGGTCAGCTTCCATAAATCAGTTTTATGATTTTAGTTGAGTCACCGGAGCCACCTGTTCTCTGTATGCATCCTTAGAGTAATTACGTTGTACTTTTTTGTAAAAAAAGTATATATAAAAAATTAAAATTAAAACCCATAAAATGTCCAATCCAAAAATATGTCTGAAAATATCTTCACTCTTCCTCTGCTTATATGTATATGTATGTCAGTAGGTGCCACAAGCTGCCAGAGAGTGCCGCAGGGTGCCAGAGAGTGCTGCAGGGTGCCAGAGAGTGCCACAGGGTGAAGAAGTTTTCGATCAAGTTTTCGATTAATCTGTGGATTGTTTGATGCAATACAGTTTGTAATATAGTTTAATCAGTCATTTTTGTGTGTGCAGAGTTGTTGCTATTTATTCTTCCACCGTATTGTGCTGCTGCTTGAGTGAACGCAGAGCATAGCCTGCAAAAGGAGACGCAGATTAAGAGTGTTTACCATTTATACCACTAGATGGCAGTATACGTGTATTTAAACCATAGTTGTTATATTTACCTGTCTTTGTTAATTGTGTTATTGATAGAGATGTATTTAATGCAGGTTATTTCATCTGATATTTGATGTTGATGGTTAATTTGCAACCTAGTTGTATACATCATGTATTTACTTGTTATTTTTATGTAATAGAAAAGTGAGCATGTGTAGTTCATGAAGCAATAAATAATGACAATTGAAAAATAGAGACGTTTGGTTCATTCTTTTCAAACACTAAGCCTAATTTACCTACTTCATTGATTTAATTGTCACACTTAAATCCTGAATTGACTGGTGAAACAGAAGAAGTTAAAAGGCCAAGATGAGAAGATATAATGTTGGCAAGTACAACGTAATTACTCTAAGGATGCATACAGAGAACAGGTGGCTCCGGTGACTCAACTAAAATCATAAAACTGATTTATGGAAGCTAACCTGTTGTAACAACAATGTGTGTTCTCAGGAAATGTGGCTCCGCCCCCTCAGCTCCGCAGCTTCTTGACGGGTGCCGAACTAGTACCGCTCGCCTGCCACAGCTGACGCTTGCCGCGGAGTGCCACAGACTGCCACAGAGGTGCCAGTGCCACAAGAAGGATCTCGGCCCTGCACCCCAAGAAGAGCGAGACGGAATTCTCGCAATTTTGAAAACCAACTTCTTTTGAAGATGAACGGGACATTTTTCAGTTTCAAGTAATGACTGGGTTGTTACTTTAGTATTGATCATGTTTTGATATTTGAGTCATTTTGTGGATGATCAGATGGAGTTATGATGGTAGCAGTCGCCCAATTGCAGATTCAGCTTGAGCAAAACTTTTGCCTATTGTGTTCAAATCAGGCCCATAGGAGTTTACAAGGCAGGTGTCCTTTCTCACAACACTGACCTGATGCATCAAGTGGATATTTGTTGCTGAACACAATATTATGCTTTTGCCCTCTACATCCTCTAGTCAGAATGAGCATACTTATAAACGCACTGTTACAACTCCTTCATAGTGTCATATTGCTTTTCGGAGAATTATGATGATATGTTCATAGTAGATGCAAAAGTATACTTATGTACAATATATTATGTTGAACATTGTTGGTCCTGGATGGATCACAGCCAACACAATTATTTTCAACACAGCTCCATGTCCTTGGTCATGGTGCCACAGCACTTAAAAGAATAAACTTCATAATTCTGACACTTTGCTTTTTTATTAACAGCATTTACTTGTACTTTTACTTTCAATACTTAAGTACATTTAATATCAGAAAATTACTTTTGATACTTAAGTACAATAAATATCAGATACTTTAAGACTTTTACTCAAGTAGTATTCTAATAGGTGACTTTCACTGGAGTAGTTTTCCAGTAAGGTATCTTTACTTTTACTCAAGTATGGCTTTTGGGTACTTTATACACCGCTGACATTGGGTGACATCACTTCCTATATATGTTGTATGCTCTAAACACAATTCAAATTTAAACTTCTGTGATGTTTGAAAGCTAATGGCACAAGAGATCTAAGAGATCTATTGTTAACTATGAATCCTGATTAACGATGGTGCTCTGCTCTGATCGGTTCAGAAACACATTTTCAGTAACCCCTTTGTTTCCAGACCACAGACCTCCTCTCCTTCTGCGTTGGAGGTTTCCTGTAGTTTGAGTCTGAGGAGGTGTTTGCTGAAGGCCGGATGGTCCATCAGGGTGTATGAGGAGAATCCTGCTCCGTTCTTCAGCAGGAAGCGAGCTATCTCCTCATTACCTGCAACACAACACACATGTTCACACACACTTCATGTGTTCACAGCAACAGAGGTGGACAGTTTTCACTCAGTGTCTGTCCCCAGTACTGCTGCAGCACTTCTACAAATACATTGACATGTTTCCGACGCGTGCTTTTGTCTTGCAGTTGTTCAGCATTTGAAGATCTCATTGTCCCAATGTGTGCATTAAGAGGACCGTGTGCACATGGCCACTGTAGGCTGTGTGGCAGCTTACTGCGTCTGTGTCAAACACAAATCATAGGTATCTCCGGCACGTTCATAAAAAGTCCAAAATCATGAAGAAACATAACATGCATAAATATAAATAAATGTTATAAATGTTAAAAAGACCTTTTAAGGCGTTCTGAGGCTTTCCGATTCGTTTGTCCATCAAAGTGATGTCTCATCTCAAGCTGGTTGGACACTACGTTTTTATTCATCTGGTATGTTTTGTTAAAGGCACATTGACTTGGGTTTGTCAACACAACATTCAAAGTTGGTCCCTCCTCCTCAGCAGGTGGAAAGACCTTTGTCTACGTGGCGTTTTGCTATAGTGTTTTTTCGGGGGCCGTGTCCTCTATTTTGGTAGCTTCCTCTTGAATATGTGCTTACGATATGACACATGGTTGCTATGTTTTTATTAAGGTTGACATCCAGAAACACCATGAACACAGTAAAATAAGAAAAGGCAGAGGGCAGGGTCTCTGTAGATAGACACACCACACACTTCCGGTGAGTCAGAAATGATAATGGATAGGGATTATTTTTCCATCAGTCTATACATCGTTTTATAGGAAAGTCCTACTCATCGTGCCTTTGACACTCATGGAACCCTCAGTCCGTTTGTCCTGTGACCATTTAAATAAAGTTTATTCAAGCAAGATTTAAGTTCACACCCATCTCGTTCTTCTTTGCCTGAGTCCCCCTTAAATATCAAGACAACCGATCTGGCAGAACTCAATCTGCACAACGTCTACCCAGCATCAGTCTGGAGCTGCTGTGTGCCAGATGTTCAATAAGACCTTTTATTTTGGAAGTAACGACAAAACGTCTGCTATTTTGGTTCATGTAGGCGCAGCAGCACAAAGTGCAATCGGGCTGGGTGAAGTTGGATATCGATCGGATGGTGTGGTGATGAATAAATAGACTCTCAGCCAATCACATCACTGGTCTCATTGTTCTGAAACAGCTGAGCCAATCGCAAGAAAGCACGACAACGGCTCAACAAACGCACTTAAAAAAAACACGGCACTTTTGCTAAACAGAAAGTTGGGAAGACAAAATGACAGAACCACAGCTGTAGTTAGCTACTAAGATGTTAGGAATACGGTGAAGACCTTTAGCTGGATGGAAAGCACCCATGTCAGTTTTCTCTGTATTTTCAGGACATGAATGTAGGACTTGCATACTTTTGAAATAATGTTTGCATCAATAGAACAGCAAAAAATGTCATGTTCCAACCGTTTGCTGTGGTCGAAGCACAGATGATGTGGACTTATGCGTCTGCCTACCTGCTTGTGCAGCAGCGTACAGTGGCAGCCCAGTGATGACAGCAAACTCGTCGCTGTGGATGGCACAGTCCTTGGCATCAGCTTCGTAGCCGTGGACCAGCAGCCGGACCACGTCCAGGTGACCCTGCTGGCAAGAGGTAGCCAGCATCCAGTTCAGCAAGTCTCTCCTCAGACATGGACCTGAGAGGGAGGCGGAGACCCGAAACCAGTCAGTGGAGATCAGCAAAGAGGACATACTATACTTCATAATCAACCACTCACGGTTTTCTGTCAGGCAGAATATTTCATCGATGATAGTTTTTGATTTTTAGTCTTTAAGTCCAAGCCGAGATCAACCTGATAATCACTATGACATGGTCGGGGTTATTTTTCAGACTTGACAGCTTGTCCAGAGACACAGAGGACATTATACACAGAGTAGTACTATCCATACTACAGTTAATGGACTGACATTAAAGTGGTAGAGCTCCCCGACTTTGTTTATTGTAAGGTGTTGAAGCAGAAACAGTAAGACTAAAAAGATGTCATTAAATAACCTGCAGGACATCAACTAGACTTCCATTTAGAAATGAATGAACGCATGTTATTAATGAAACAAAAGGCTTGTCCTGATCCATATACTGTGAATGTTGAGCTGTTTCTTTCCCTCCTACCAGGTATGGAATCCAGCAGCTCTTTGACCAGGCTGGCGTGGCCGTAGTATGCTGCCAGGATGGCTGGGTTGCTGTTGGATGGCTCAAGGGGCACAGCGATACGGGCATCTTTCAGGAGGTAACACACACTCTGCAGATCACCATGCTGAGTGGCCAAACACAGGAGACGCACCTGTGACCACACACACAAGATTATATATATATATATACATATATACATATATACATACATACATATATACATATATACATACATACATATATACATATATACATACATACATATATACATACATATACATATATACATATATACATACATACATATACATATATACATATATACATACATACATATATATATATACATATATACATACATACATATATATATATACATATATACATACATACATACATATATACATACATACATACATACA
>NW_022283476.1:0-5592 GCF_004355925.1 Anarrhichthys ocellatus
TATAACATGCCTACTGTCGTTAATTTACATTAATTTAAGCTTGATCTTCTTGTAATTGATCTACATTTGTAACATCCCGTTAGCTTCCTCATGTCTGTGTGTGTGTGTTCCTGTGTCTCTGTGTCTGTCTGTGTGTGTGTGTTTCCCCTGATTACATTCATCCTACTCACCTGCCCAGTCCACCCAGCTGCCTTCAATCTCCTCATCACCCCCACACATGTATACTCCCTGCTTTCCCTGTTCCGGTTGTCAGATTGTCCGTGTTCGTTCCTTTATTGTGTCTCCCTCGTGTTTGCGCGGTGCTCCAGAGTTTACTCCTGATTTGTACCTTTGCCTTTCTTTTGTTATTTTGGATATTTTTGCCCACTCTGTTGGAATCGCTTTAAGTTTGTTTTTGACCTTTTTTCCAGTAAAGATCCCTAAATTTAAACTTCACATCGTCTCTTGTGTCTGTATCAGCGATTGAGTCCCGGATCTGCCCCTCGGCTTGACAGAACGATCTGACCATGATGGACTCAGCAGAGGACACAGACACAAGGAAAGAGACTGTACGACTACGAACAATTGCTCTCCAGGTTGGTTACCGGAGTCCAGGAGCTTCACGATCGCCAGAATGCGGTCCAAACCGCCATGACTGACCAGCTGTGGGATCTCAGCCTCCAGACGCAGCAGGTGCTCGCCAGTCTCAACCCTCAGCCGCCGGCGGGGATGGCACCGCCAGGTCTCCCAGCCCCAGTGGTTCCGGTGACTCCTCCCGACTCGCCCCATGATCCCCGAGTGCCACACATCGAGAGGTACAACGGCGACGCTGCAACGTGTCGCTCTTTTCTATCACTCTGTTCACTTACCTTCGATCTCCAGCCAGTGTCCTACTCCACCGAACGGTCCAGGGTGGCGTTCATCATTACCAACCTCTCAGGGAGGGCATGGGAATGGGCTACAGCAGAGTGGGACAATCAATCTGACATTTGCCACTCTGTTTTGGATTTTTCCGGGGCCCTAATGAGGGTGTTTGAATACGGGGTCCCGGGTAGAGAGTCGGCCCGAGGACTTTTTTTCTCTCCGACAGGGGAGCAGTCGGGCAGCGGATTATGCCATTCACTTCCGCACACTAGCAGCGGGCAGCCAGTGGAACTTTCCATCTCTGGCAGACGCCTTCTGGTTTGGACTCTGAGGAGATTAAGGATCAATTAGCACCTCTTGATTTATCCACAGACCTTGAGGCCTTGGTGGCTCTGGTTGTCAAGATTGATAACCGGCTTCATGGGAGAAGGATGGTGAGACCGTCTCTCTTCTCATGGGAGAAGGATGGAGAGAGGGAGGTAGGAAAGATGGACTGGAATGGATGAGAAAAATGATGTTTAGACCTGCGATGTGGAGAGCAAAACAAAGCCTGGCCGAGAGGAGACCCACCGATCCCTGGGGGCAGTCTTCTCCACCACTTCAGTCAGACCTACGCCCTGGCTCCGGGTGGAATCGCCACGCCGGACATACAGCGCCCTCTGGTGGAGGGGAAGAGCCCATGCAATTAGGCTGCACTCGTCTCTCTTCAGAGGAGCGCCAGCACTGACTAAGGGAGGGGAGGTGCATGTACTGCAGGCAGCTGGGACACTTCCTGGCCAGATGCCCGTCAAAAGACCAGGCTCACCAGTGAGAAGAGGATTACTAGTGAGCCGAACTCTTTCCTCTTCACTTCCTCCCAGACCCCTGACGCACGCTCTGCTATCTTCTCCTGTTACTTCCTGGAACTGGCAGTATTTATCAACTCTGGAGCAGATGAGAGCTTCATTGATCGGGGGTTGGCAGAGCAGCTACTGTTGGAGCCCCTCAAGGTTCCCCTATATGCCAACGCCTTGGACGGTCGCCTGCTCTGTCGTGTGACTCATCACACCCCACCTCTAGGCCTTCTCATGTCAGGTAACCACTGTGAACATCTTATCTTCCACGTCATCAACTCGCCTCAGTTACCCATCATTCTCGATTATCCCTGGTTACAGAAACACAACCCGACCATTAATTGGCTCACGGGGTCCATAGTTGGGTGGAGTACCAAATGTCACTCATCTTGTCTTCTATCTGCCTCTCCTAATGTGTCTTCCAAGTCCCCTGGCTCCTTTGCAGATACCACGGACATCTCTGGGATTCCTCCCATATACCTGGACCTCAGGGAGGTGTTCAACACCTCCCTGAGGTCCAGGTCCCTACCCCCTCACCGCCCCTACGACTGCGCCATTGACCTCCTCGCCGGGACATCCCCTCCCAAGGGACGCCTCTACTCTCTATCTGCCCCGGAGAGGGAGGCGATGAGCCAGTCAATCAAGAACTCCCTGGACTCTGGTATCATTCGCCCCTCCTTGTCTCCAGCAGGAGCTGTTTTTTTCTTTGTGGGTAAGGACAAGACACTACGTCCCTGCATCGACTACCGTGGCCTCAACGACATCACCGTTAAGAACAGATACCCCCTCCCACTAATTTCCTCTGCTTTTGAGCTATTGCAGGGAGCCTCCATTTTTTTCTAAGCTCGATCTGAGAAATGCTTATCACCTTGTCAGAATCAGGGAGGGAGACGAGTGGAAGACATCTTTCAATACTCCCAGTAGCCACTATGAGTACCGGGTTATGCCGTTTGGTCTCACCAACGCCCCAGCTGTGTTTCAGGCCCTAGTCAATGATGTTCTAAGGGACATGTTGAATATATTTGTTTGTTTACCTGGATGACATCTTGATTTTTTTCCAAAAGCGAGAAGGAACATGAGCAGCACGTCCGGAGGGTTCTGCAGCGGCTGCTGGAGAATCAGCTGTTTGTCAAGGCGGAGAAGTGTGAGTTCCACCAACGCTCTGTCCTCTTCCTGGGCTTCATCGTGTCTCCAGGGAACATCCAGATGGATGGTGCCAAGGTTAGTGCCGTTACTGACTGGCCGGTCCCATCGAGCCAAAAGCAACTGCAAAGATTCCTGGGTTTCGCTAACTTTTATAGACGTTTTATTAGAAACTACAGTTCTGTGGCTGCCCCTCTCCATGCCCTCACCTCTCCAGGCACCAGGTTTCTGTGGAATCCTCGAGCAGGGGAAGCATTCCCTCAAGAGGCGATTTACCTCTGCTCCTATTCTCGCCTTGCCCGATCCCGAACTCCAGTTCATCGTCGAGGTCGACTCCTCCGATGTGGGGGTAGGAGGGGTTCTCTCGCAGCGCTCTCCCAAGGACAACAAGGTACACCCGTGTGCTTTCTTCCCCTAGAGGCTGTCCCCAGCAGAGAGGAACTATGACGTGGGCAACCGGGAGCTGTTGGCCCTCAAGCTGGCATTAGAAGAGTAGAGACACTGGTTGGAGGGGGCTGGACAACCATTTCAAGCATGGACTGACCATAAGAATTTGGAGTACATCAGATCGGCGAAGAGGCTGAACTCCAGGTGGGCATTATTCTTTAACCGCTTTAATTTCACCTTATCATATCGTCCAGGCTCTAGGAATGTGAAACCGGATGCCCTATCCCGCCAGTTCGAGCCTGAGGACGCCCCAAGGGACCCCACTTCCATCCTGCCTCCTTCCTGCGTGGTGGGTGCGGTGACCTGGGGCATTGAGAGTGAGGTCAAACGAGCCATCAACGGGGCACAGCCTCCTAACGGCTGCCCTCCCAACCGCCTTTTTGTCCCCACTAACCTCCGCTCTAAAGTCCTGCAGTGGGGACATTCCTCCAGACTCAGCTGCCACCCAGGGGTAAGGCGAACGGTCAGCTTCCTCAGGCAGCGATTCTGGTGGCCATCGCTGGAGGACGACACAGGGGAGTTCGTGGCCGCTTGTCAGGTCTGCGCCCAGAATAAGACCTCCCGGCAGCGGCCATCAGGGTTACAACACCCTCTTCCGGTGCCATGTAGGCCTTGGTCGCACATCTCTCTGGACTTCGTCACCGGTTTGCCCCGGTGGGAAGGTAACTCTGTTATTCTCACCATTGTTGACCGATTCTCCAAGATGGCTCACTTTGTTCCTCTGCCCAAGCTCTCCTCTGCCAAGGAGACAGCAGAGATTATGCTCTCCCAGGTCTTTCGCCTTCACGGTCTGCCACAGGATGTGGTTTCCGACTGAGGGCCCCAGTTCACGGCCGGCTTCTGGAAGGAGTTCTGCAGACAACTTGGGGCTACAGCCAGCCTCTCTTCCGGGTTCCACCCCCAGTCCAACGGTCAGACGGAGCGTTACAATCAGGAGATGGAGACGGGGCTCCGTTGTATGGCCTCTCAGAGTCCCACCTCATGGAGTCGACAACTGAACTGGGTGGAGTACTCACATAATTCACTTCCTGTCTCTGTCACAGGTCTCTCCCCCTTCCAGTGTGTCTACGGGTACCTTCCACCCCTGTTTCCAGACCTCCAGGGAGAGGTTGCAGTCCCATCCGCACAGGCGCTGGTGCGCAGATGTCACCTTGCCTGGAGGAGGGCGCGAGCAGTACTACTTCGGACATCCGGCCGTTACAAGAGGACAGCTGACAAGCGCCGCACCCCAGCCCCTCGTTACCAGGTGGGACAGAGGGTCTGGCTGTCCACCAAGGACCTTCCCCTCCGTGTGGAGTCTCGCAAACTGGCCCCGAGATTCATCGGCCCCTTCCCCGTTTCCAAGGTGATTAACCCCGCGGCGGTCCAGTTAAAACTTCCCAGGACCATGAAGGTCCATCCTACCTTGCATGTCTCCAAGGTTAAGCCAGTAAGGACCAGCCCACTAGTTCCCACCTCCAAACCCCCCCCCTCCCACCGAGTCATTGACGGCGGCCCAGTATACACCGTCAAACGGTTGCTGGAGGTCCACTCCAGAGGTCGAGGTTGCCAGTTCCTGGTCGACTGGGAGGGATACGGACCAGAGGAGAGCTGCTGGGTCTCCCCAAGAACATTATTGACCCTTATTATGGATTTCTACAAGTGCCACCCAGACCAACCTGGGCCGTCTGGAGCCGGCTCTAGAGGGGGGGGTACTGTAAGATCCCGTTGGCTGCCGTGTGTGTGTCCCCTGATTACACTCATCCTACTCACCTGCCCAGTCCACCCAGCTGCCTTCAATCTCCTCATCACCCCACACATATATACTTCCCTGTTCTGGTTGTCAGATCGTCCTTGTTCGTTCCCTGTCTGTTCCTTTATTGTGTTTGCGCGGTGCTCCAGAGTTTACTCCTGATTTGTACCTTTGCCTTTCTTTTGTTATTTTGGATATTTTTGCCTGCTCCATTGGAGTCGCTTTAAGTTTGTTTTTGACCTTTTTTCCAGTAAAGATCCCTAAGTTTAAACTTCACATCTTGTGTCTGTATCTGCTATTGAGTCCCGGATCTGCCCCTTGGCTTGACAAAATTGCAGCTGTTGTTTTAACATCAGAACTTTCTTCATCCAACATGAAAGAAAAACGTAGGAGGAAATGGAAAGGAATTAAGCTGTTTAAAAAGAACTGAGTCGACCATCAGGATTGCCTCTTTTCTGGTTCTTTACTCTTTCCTGGGATTTGACAGAAACAAATCTTCTACTGTCTGACTCTCTGGGATAGTTGTAATACCGTCATGTTGACATGATATATGACATACTTTCATTCCACATGGCCTGGCACCAGTATTTTACT
>NW_022283477.1:0-5590 GCF_004355925.1 Anarrhichthys ocellatus
ATCAAGGAGTCATCATTCTGTCATCAAGGAGTCATCATTCTGTTATCAAGGAGTCATCATTCTGTCATCAAGGTGTCATCAAGGAGTCATCATTAATCAAAAAATCAACTTAAGTTAAGAAGTAATCAGAGTACTTTACCTAATAAATGGTTCAAACTCTATATTAACTATATTCCTCTCTCGTTGCTCGACTCACTGACGGTTTCAGAACTAGTTTCATTTATTACGAAGATGAAATAACTTGTTTTGTCTGAAACTCAAAGATATTAAGTTTATCATGATTACAATAAAAAAACACTAATAAATATTGACATTTGAGTAACTTTGACATTTATTTTGTTGTATTTTTGCTTTTAAATAAATGTACTTAAATAATTAACCAATTATCTAAATTGTTGCTGATTCATTTCGCTGTCAATCAACCAATTGGTTGATTGACTAATTGTTTCAGCTCTAATACACAGTGCATGTAGCCCACATAACATATATATATATTTCATTTATCATAAATTATAAAATACTAAATAATTGCAACTATTTTAATATTCAAGAAATAGTTTTGCTGTGAGAGCTTGCTGCTTTTCATAATTCTAGATTATTGTAAATTAAAAAAAATAAATAAATAAAAAAATTATATATATATATATATATATATATATATATATATATATATAAAATAATATAATAAGTAGATGAATTGACTGCTGGTTACATGCTGAGCTTCCTCTCCACCACATGCATGCTAATGATATTCAGTCTCTCCATCATGCAGACAGGACATAGAGCACGAGGCAGAGCCTGTTTACTCCTGCACTTCACCACAGTGTGTCTCACAGTAGGATGAAAGAGCATGGTTAGAAAATATGAATAAATATTAATAAAAACGTCTCAGAGCTAAATGTGTAATCTGGTGCCATCTAGTGAGTTCAAAGCCGAGAGAGCCGTGCTCCATACATAATGCATCAATGACCACATCAATCATATTTCACTCATTTATTTTACATTATCAGCAACTATTAATCCCCCAAACATCTCTAACAGGCCTACTAATATTCTGACGCGTGTGTCTGGTGGTAATTACAACAGATCCCAGCATGGGTGTGGCTGCTCCCTTGCATGACATTTATCTCCCGACAGATTAACCAAATTGGATGAAAAACTAAGAAAAAACAATCCGGATTAATAATCCAAACGAGAATACATCTTTATCCCGATTAGAGCTGCCTGTAAAGGATCCACACCGCCTCCATCATCTCCAGCCAAAGCTCATTACGGATTAGTAATAATCTCAACTCCATTATTAGCCGTTTAAATGTGCACATTGTGTGTTTCACCGGCTGAGATCTGCTCTAAAAACATCACTTTCATGTCTGATATTCGGGCTGTCAGCTGTCAGTGGGACACTCCCTGCCGGCCAGCTGAGCAGCAGTAGCCGTTAGCTTCGGTTTGCTTTCTCCAACACAAACACCCTCTTATCGAGTAAACGAACAAGACACACACACATTTTACATTTCTAAACACGTGCGTGTGCGTTTTGCATTCATCTCCCATTGATCAGATGACATGTGAGCGTTGAATTGTACCTGTTAAAGAGTCCTAAAGTCGGCTGAGCTTCGTCCCTGACAGGCTACATCCATCCATGGAGGTCTGAGGTGTCCGAGCAGCTGCCTGATCAGAACCGCTACACAGCGGTGTACCAGACTACAGAGGTGTTAAGGTATATTACTGAAGTCACTGTTAAGTAGAGAGCAGAGGGTTTAAACACAGATGGATGTGTGATAGAGTCTAACAACGCACACAGTTATCCCTCATCTGATTTGCTGTGTGTGTTGTGTTGCATGTCTTGTTAGTACTTAAGAATGATATACTTATATTAATATTCTCACTTATTCATTGTTTCTGCATGCATTGTAAAGGATCAATATCGCATCACTTTGTAAATGATATTCTGTTTTTAGCTTTACTTTGTAACATCTGCCTCTTGGGACGACAGATGGAAAATAGCCTCTTGGCTTTAACTCTGGCGCATTTACAGCAATGTGTTTATTAATGTGCTCTGTCCCTTATCAAATAAACCAATACAATAAACGGACAATGTTGTGTGAATAATAATTTAATAGAAGACAATTTAGTACATTTAAGGGAAATAGTTTCATGTTTCTCTTTTTTGTCGTGTGTGAGAACTGTAGGCAAGCACTGGTGTTGTAAGTTAACTTTGATATATTATGTTTCATAAATGTAGCGGTAATAATACAGAGGATTGAGGAAAGAATTGAGAATAAACATGAAAACAAAATAAACTTTTGTAATGAAACGATCATAACTACATTGCTTACACATCTCGTTTTGTCTGTGGGGTTTTAGCAATTGTTGGACGTATTTCTATCCGTGTACTTTATATTTATGTGTTTCACTTTATAACCTGGCAGATAAATGTATCTTTGGGGACCATGAATCCGAAACCTGAGGTTCCTGGAATCCTTTTTAGAATCACAAGTTTGATATGAATCAGATATATTCATTAGATCTGTAATGAAAGAAACAAACAAGAACCTCAGCAGGAACCGTGCAGCATCCTGTATGCAAAACAAACCCCAGGGCAGAACTTCAGCATTGACCCAAAACCATAAACACCTGGTTCAGTCCCCGGCAGGATCCCCCCCACCAACCTTCCTCAAAGCAGAGACCTGTTCTTCCTGTTTGGCTGAACAGGTTTCCAGACTCTGTTAGGCCTCCGGCAGTACACGTGTGGTGAAGGAAGAGATGAACAATGTAGAGCTGTAGAGCTCCGTTTCAAGAGTGAGCAACTGGAAATAGTTCCCCCGACTCCGAGCACATTCCTATTCCTGCTATGAACAAATCTGACAACTGGTGAGATTGCTCTCTAGAGATAGAACACAGCTCATTAGCAGAGAAAGGTGAAGTAGAAATAACACACAGAGGGTAATACTTTGATACCTCAGTACATGGTCGATAGAAGTTCTTAATGTTACACAAAAGAAACGGTAGGAGCATCGTAGATCCATCGGTTTATTTTAATGTCATTCAGAAAGGAAATCATTGACAAAATGAAATAATCAAAGCACTTTGAAGAAGCAAGACTGTCAGTTATATATCAACTAAGAACAATGAAAATGATCAGAGTGTGTGTGTGTGTGTGTGTGTGTGTGTGTGTAAGAAGAGAAAACAAGCCAAACCTTTCTACTGTGTGTAGTAAACAGTTCCTCATGTGGATACTGTCGCCTGACCCGAGTGTGTGGTTAGGGTTAGAGCAATGCATGCTGGGAAAGCATAAGCATAGACACTGGATGAATGGACAGCACTGTCGCCGTGACATGTTAGACCACTCAGTCACTTTTCCCATCTTTGTGTAGATCGAGTCTGTATTCAAACAGAGTGAAGTTTGTGATTTTGGCCGCCAGCTCCGGAAGCACGAACTCTCTTGTCTTCTCGTAGCCCATGTGCTCGTACAGCTTCTGAGCGTCCGTTTGCACCACAGAGGTGTGCAAGACGACTGCTGCGTAACCTCTGTCATGGGTAAAGTCAGCTACTGTTCGACACAGAGCCTTAGCGACGCCCATCCCGCGGTGACTGCGGTGGACAGACATGCGCTTCAACTCCAAGCATGCAGGCGCATTGTCATTAGGAAGGCAAGCCACCATGCCCACCACCCGACCGTCAACTTCAGCCACCCAGAAGCACGAGTCCTTCTGCATGTAGGTCTCACTGATGTCTTTGAGGTCCTGCTTGAGGGAGGTGTCGATGTATTTGTTGAAAATGTAGACGACAAACTGCCTGGCACCGGCCAGGAGGAGGGTGACGGCGAGGATGGGGAACAGGAAGGACTTGGAGCTGGTCATGAGAGCGCAGAACACGCACATGAGCACCATTTGGGTCGGCGGCTGTTTCAGGATGTGCATGAAGGACGAAGGGATGTGCTCGCTCATCCCCATGGTGAAGATCTCCTTCACGGCCTCGGCGTCGTCATCCCGATACCTCCGGACCTCAACACTGGCCATGGCTCAGCCCTGCTCTGTAAAACAACAGGAGGTCAAAACAACCAGATAAATCACTTTGCAATCATATATTCGTTCTTTTGTCCTTTAATTCTGTGTCTTCTCAGCATCACAGTGTGCTGAAGCATGTCCCTAAAACTCTCATTGGAGTGCATCATGTTGTCATTACAGTGGTAGTACTGGCACTTTGATAATCCCATTTCTGAAACTTTAAATACTTCTTTCACTTCTTCACATTGCAGAGAAACATGCTGTACATTTTCATGAACTACTCCAACAGCTGTTGTTCCTAATAACTGAGCCAACACAGATGTTACATGTGAAACACATCATTAGCTCATAAGCTGCGTGGATAGCACTGCTATTAAAGCCTGACCAGCTAACTGGGTTGTGCAATATAGAGGCTCATTCTAACTACGTCTGTCTGTCTGTCTGTCTGTCTGTGTGTATGCATGTATGTACACATGTACGTATATATGCATGTACGTATATACGCATGTATGCATGTATGTATGTACGCCAATAAGCAACAAGACACTGTGGAGATTAAATAATGTTATTATCATGAATTATAATTAGATTTTGAGGGATCCTCATCAATGTTGGTTCATGTCACGTGTTCATGTAATAATGAGTAAACTAGAATATTGATATTGGTTATCGGTCAATAGTAAGTGGAGTAAGATAAGATAATCCTTTATTAACTTGTATATAGTGTTCGTATAGTGCAAACAACAGACATTGTCAAAAACACAAGATCAAAACAAGTATTATAAATAAGTAATAAAACAGTAAAGAATATTAAATAAGTAAAAAATCCACAGTAAACAAAATTGTAACTAAAATAGTATAGAATAATTGTTTGTGTGGACCACAAATACAATATAGATAATATTATGCTCACATTGTAATACATTAATCATCAAAGAGTCTGAAAACGACCCATTCTCAGAATGGTCTTTATTGAAGTTTATTGTTTTCTTTTACATTCTGTATATGACTGTAAGAACTCATGGTTTTTACTCTTCACGGAGTGTGACATCAGTGTTTGTGTTCCGCTCAACAGGCTCAATAATAAATCAAATGTGAGATTAATCAGTTTAATAAGTTATTCACGTTACATCATAGAGCAGTGCACAGAGTGGCAGAGGGAACTGTATATAAACTTTGTTGACTTTGAAAAAGCATTTGACTCCATTCATCGTGAAAG
Organism: Anarrhichthys ocellatus; assembly: GCF_004355925.1. Lineage (NCBI taxonomy): Eukaryota > Metazoa > Chordata > Actinopteri > Perciformes > Anarhichadidae > Anarrhichthys > Anarrhichthys ocellatus. Next base: position 5,227 of record NW_022283477.1, read on the forward strand.
CCTTTGGCGTATATTGCGGCATTATGGGATCCCTGAAGATATAGTTCATGTGATCCAAAGTTTTTATACTAACTTCACATGTAGGGTTGGAAACAGTCTCCAAACATTCCAAGTAAAAACAGGTGTGAGGCAAGGATGTGTGATGTCAGCTTTGCTCTTCAATATCACTATTGACTGGGTAATGAGACAAACAACTGAAGACCAAAATAGAGGCATTCGATGGACTCTATTTTCATCACTTGAAGATCTCGACTATGCAGATGATCTCTCTCTTCTTTCACATACTCATCGACACATGCAGGAGAAAACATCCCGCCTCAGTGATTTTGGTCAGAAGATTGGTCAGAAGATCAGCAAAAAGAAA
>NW_022283478.1:0-5589 GCF_004355925.1 Anarrhichthys ocellatus
GGACATGTCTGGGTTCCCCTCTAGAATCATTGCGGACATGTCTGGGTGTCGTGTCGGTTTCCTCTCATTACATGCATACAGTCTCTTTTCAGAATAAACTTCCATCGTAGGTTTAGTTCGTCTTTAGGTTTACTAATGCAACAAAACTACTTGGTTAGGTTTAGGAAAAGATCGTGGTTTGGGTTAAAATAAGTCTTTTTTTTAACGTAACTGGCATTAGTTAAGTACGGAAGTTATGTAACAAAACTACGTTAAAACCTCAACACTGACTTGGTTTCACACAGGACTTGATCAGCTTTCAACTGAGTCAAAGTCCTGTGTTTGTTTGAACACACAATCTCTCCTCCCACCTGCCCTTAGAGGACTTTGTCCATCTTTATACTACAGCAGCTGCTCTGAGAGTCTAATAATGACTTGGATGGGTTGACATCGTAGTTAATTGAAAGCCTAGTGCGTGTCATACAGACACTAAAGGGTGCCTCGGTGCAGCGGTATCAGACGTAGCTAAACCTAGGAAAATGAACACGCTGCAATTCTTAGTAGGGCTGCACGGTGGTGTAGCGGCGAGCACTGTCACCTCACAGCAAGAGGGCCCGGGTTCGATCCCTGATCTTCTGTCTGGGGGAGAACGCCTTCCTCTCACAGTCCAAAGACTTGCAGCTTAGGTTATTTGGAGACTTGAAATTGCCCGTGAATGTGAGCGTGAATGTTTGTCTGTCTCTATATGTGCCCTGCGATAAACTGGAGACCTGTCCAGGGTGTACCCTGCCTTTGCCAATGTCAGCTGGGATCGGCTCCAGCGCCCCTGAATAGGATGAGCGGTCAGGAGAATGGAATTCTTAGATATCCTACAAAATCACTTCATATGTAATCTACGTAATCATAAACAAGGAAATAGAAAGACCACAAAAACTCACACAGTACTGGTGAGAAGGAGGTGGGACCACTTCTGTAGTTATTTTAACCCAAATGATGTTTTCCTAAACCTACATAGTTGTTGTTTTTTCTAAACCTAAGTGAGTTGTTTCCTTGAAGACTGAAGTTTATTTTGAAAAGACTGTATTCATGTAACGAGCGGACATTGACACGTGTTTGCTAAATTCCTGTCCTTGTCTGTGTGTGTGTGTGTTTGTGTGTGTGTGTGAGAGTCTCTTCTTGTCCTGCTGTCCTGGGCACAGTCTGCCTTCACACCTGCCTGCAATCAGCTCATCAAACCCCTCAGCTCACACATCTGTCGTTCATCAGCTCGTCATCTCTGCAGTTCATGTGCTCTGGCTCTGGCTCTTCACCCACTCATCACTCATCTAGAATCCCATCTCAGGCTCCTCTAGAGTTCATTCTTTTGAGGATTTGACCTTGTGCTCAGCCGCTCACTGTTTGTCCTCTGTCTAAGGATCACTGCCACATCTGCTTCTCCAGTCTGCCTGCCTTACCCGACCGCTCGTCAACCATCCCCCCCTCGGGTCCAGCCACGCTCGCCATTCCTCATCATGTCCCCTTCTCCATCTTCAACCCCAGCTATAAATCCCATTCTCTTTAAAACCTCCTCCCCTGTGTCTCTGCCTGTGTTTGGGTCCTCGCTCACTGCTCTTAACAAAATCTGCCTTTACATGTACAGGGTGCGTCTTCCTAAATAAAAGTACATTTACTAAAAAGTAAATTTGGCTCCTTAAATTCATGTGTGTGTGTGAGTGAGACCTACCTGCTCGTTGGCACGTGGCCAGAAGACAGCCATTAGGAATACAGCAGTGATGGGCGGAGCTAGAAAGCTGGTCACTGATTGGATATAATCAAACAGCCGTCCACTGTTGGCTGTTTGGATGACCGGAATCCACAACAGACTAACACACACCAAGACCAGGATGAACACCCTGGAAATACACAAACTAGTTTGGCTGAGGTGAAGTCATGGCCACTGAGAGAGGTTCCGTAGAGACACACCTGTTCCACTCCACTACAGACAACATCACATATATTTAGGATTTCTCCCAAGTTCACTTCACTCTACTGCTGAAAACAAAGGATGAATTACAGTACTGGGTTAATCAAGCATGGGAATAGAAGCCACAATAAAAATGATCTATTTGTTTACCATGATCCCAGTTCAGCCCACACTTCACTTCTCCAGACTCATCTACTGTTTATGACTAAATATGTGCATCTATGCAGGTTTCTTAAATGTGTGAAAACCAGCTAAAATATTTCTATAAGAAGGGCGCAAGATAACTACATTTTAATCGATAGAGATTTTTATTTACAAAGTGACGAGATGTTATAACAGCGAGTCCCCATGTAGAAAACAGTACATCCAGCAATGGAGGCTTGGAATTAACAGGTTTATAGATCGCTGGAAGCAGAAATAGAGCAGCCGAAACAAAACCAAGAGGTTCCCGTTAGCTCTTAATGTGCTGCTTAGGAACCGATAAGCAGAACAACTTTTTTCTTTTTTTTACGTATACCTGGTTCATGACATTTTGGATTCGGTTCTAATTTGGAAGACCCTTTTGGTAAATGTGAAGCAGCAGTGAACCCACATTTTTTACAGAGTGGGAACGTTGGGGTTTGGAACAACACACACAGGACCAACAGTGCACAGAGAGATAAAGAGACACTCTTGTGTTGGTTTTTGAGTCAGTTGCAATTTTAATTATACAACCAAATCTCAGCTTTGCATCAAGGGGCGTTTTTTCGGACATGTATCAGTCTTGTATCACTCCTACCTTCCAACTATCATGAGCTCCCTCTCTGAGGCTCCAGGCCTGGCTCTGTGGTAGAGGTCCAGTGTGAACAGAGTGGAGCTGCTGTTAAAGATGGAGGTCAGAGATGACATCAGAGCAGCTAGCATCACTGCTAGCATCAGACCACGCAGACCTGCACAGACAGAAGGACCAGCCAGGTGAGATATCAGGTGAAGCATTTTGATGTATAGTAAATATTTGTTTTGATTTTTGTTTTGATTTTTTTTGATTTTTTTTGAAGTATTCGTGTTCATGCATTCCACCGAAAATGAAAGTTTCACACCCTGACAGTCATTGTTGTCATTATTGTTTTTACTGTAATAAACTCACACTCAACATTACACACGAAAGCTTCCAGTTCTGTTTGGATATAGGCTCATAGAAATAGATGTGTTTGAACTTTTAAGTTGTTTGTGTTTGATCTGAAAAGACCTTTACATTCTACACATGTGTTATTTGATCATTAATCTATTTACATAAGGAAAAAAACAATACTAACGCAGAAGCAGTGAATAGCTCAGGAAACACACAGCTGTTGAGTGTTGGAGCACGTTAAACACACGTATGATGTTAGTAGAGGTTTGACATGTCTAACAGAGGCCAACATCTTATATTCTGTTTACTGTTTTGGGCAGAGGTGGCCTATAGGTTTGATATCGGGGTTTATCTTGCTGCTGCTCAGAGCAGACGCCCTCCATCACAGTCCAGAATTTATCATCACATATCATCTGTTAATAATAAACAATTCTATTTCTTGATCTGATTTGTCTCTCCTTATTGAACTAACATCTTCAGTTTTTCTCTCCTCACATCTTTTCCTCACATCTCTTCTTTGTGTGGAGAGACACATCGCGTTATAACGACAGAGACGTTCCCCCAGTGACTGTCAGGATCTCGGGACAGCTCCCCAGGTTGAGAACCGCTGGTCAAAACAACTTTCCTGCTGCTGCAGCTCTTGCTCACTGAAACCGGTCTCCTGACTCACTGTTAGACCATAGAAGCTGCTTGTCTTGTCTCTCTGTAAGCTCGTATTTTAGACTTTGATCCAGTGGAACTGCTGATAATCTCAACCTTCCTGCTGTGCCTTAGGGTCCTCCTTACTGTTGGCCAGTTGTCCTTCACTCAATGTGTATTTACTTCAAATTCATATGGCAAATGAAACTAAGTCAGGTTTGACTTAACCTGTCTATGAAACAGTCATAACATAATAATAGTCATAATATCCCTGGTATGAATACTTTTCTATAATCTGTGAATGAATGATCCATTTTCATTCTCTGCTGGGATGATTATTATTTGATATTTATAATTGTTTTTGTGCTTATACTGTATCATTGTCATTGATGACCCCTTTGAAAATGAGATGGTACATTTCAAAGGCTTATTACTAATAAAGAATTTCCAATGATACGACTTTTTTTGTGTTGTGTTGTCGAACTGCAACAGTTCTCTGACGGTTTCCTTTCATAAATTGTCATATTTTCAAGATGTATCAGATTATATTTACAATCCATGTATACCACAGTACACTACAGTGCTTTACATAAAGCTCTATACACTACTATTTGAGTTGAATTTGAAATATTGTTTGATCTTTAGTTTCTCCTAATATGTCCTCACACCAGAGATGAAGGATTAACAGACAGAGCTAAAGTCAATTACAACTGAGTGCAAGGTGCAAGATTTGAAAGTAAAAAAACCTAAACATGGAGAGAAGAGTTCTCGACACTGACTTTGGCCAAGCCTAGTGTGTGTGTGTGTGTGTGTGTGTGTGTGTGTGTGTGTGTGTGCGTGCGTGTGTGCGCGTGCGTGTGCGTGTGTGTGCGTGTGTGTGCGTGTGTGTGTGTGCGTGTGTGTGCTTGTGTGTGCAACTCACCCACAGGCATTAGCTCCACCACTAGTTTAGGGTAGGCGATGTTGGAGCAGCCAACTGAAGTTCCACACACACTCTGACACACTGCTGGATCCACACAACCTACCGTATCTGTACACACACACACACAGAGCGTATAAGATGCAGTGAGTTAGTTACACGTATTTGTCCTGCTTCTTCATGTTTTAGAACAAAGCTCCCAACCTTTTGGATACACAGTTTGAGTAGTCATTCATTAAAAGATGTACCTTACTTTAAAAAAGCTGTGGTGTTTTAGATTGTGGATCTATTTCTGACCATTACTCATAATAACACAGTCAACCTCCAGAGACATCATCACGCACAGTGAGCATGATGTCTGTGCTGCCTGTGTGCTGATGTGTGGAGTTTCCCTCTGGATCTGCACTTTGAAAGCTGTTAAAGAAAGCTGTGTACAATCTCATGCTAAATTCCATCAATAAATGTAACGATGGATGGAAATATGTTTTAGTAAATGATTGGCTGGTTTAATGAGGTAATGATCAAATCAAAATGATGCATGTGCTTGAACAGAAGCATTTGGCATAACAGTCCAATAGAGATGGACTGACCTGGGAACAGTGATCGGCTGATCATGCCCGGCATGACAATGAAGAACATGGGCAGCAGTTTGAGGTAGCCTCCAAGCACACTGCCACCTTTAGCATGAGACAAAGACTTGGCAGACAGAGACCTCTGGACTATAACCTGCACACACAAACACATACACTTTTGTCTTTGTATACTCGGGAAGACCCTCGTTGTCATAATACATTCCCTGACCCTGACCCTTCTGACCATTACAACTAAATACTTAACCCCAATAACCCTAAACCACCTCTCTTTCAACCCGACCCTAACCAGGCAGCAAACTCTGGGTCTGAAAAGTAAAGCCAACGTTAAAGTGCCTGAGACTTGCATTCTCTCTAGTGTCCACCAGGGGGCGACTCCTCTGGTTGT
>NW_022283479.1:0-5587 GCF_004355925.1 Anarrhichthys ocellatus
GTGTGTGTGTGTGTGTGTGTGTGTGTGTGTGTGTTTGTCAGTCAGGCCGGTCGGAGTCGCAGTGCCACCATCATTACTGCTTATATAATGAAGAGATACCAGCTGGGATTCACTGAGGCTTACCACAGACTGAAGACCGTCAAACAGGACGTACAGTAAGTGTGTGTGTGTTCCTGTTCCTGCACTGCTTCTTGAATCTCTTATTTGATTCGATGACGGGCTAAAATGCCTGAAAGTGTGTCTGTAGTGTGTGTTTCTACTGTTTTAACTTGATCTGCATCTCTATCTGGATTTTGTATGTACCTGTGAATTGGGTGTACTGACCCTTTCAGAGTACTTTGTCAGAATGGATGTCCTTATCAGATGCAGGAGAGATGATTGATAGCCGGTGGGTGTGTTTCAGGGTCAACCTTGGTTTTGAGGAGCAGTTGTGTCTGTACGAGGCCCTGCTGTGTGAAGTGGACACCTCCAGTCCTCTGTACAAACAGTACAGACTGACCAAGGTCATGGAGAAGTACCCTGGTAACCACATACACACACCAAATCCTTTAGTTTGATTCAAACGTGGCAGCTATGTAGCCAACGCACTCTTTTCTTACATGGATTCATTATTTGGGTTTTGATTTCCAACATTTTTTCTCTTGATGTGTGTGAGCAGAGTTGCAGCACATCCCGAGGGAGCTGTTTGCTGCCGACCCCGCCCACTCCAGCTCCTCTGAGGCGTCCTATCGCTGCAGGAAGTGCAGGTGAAAGGTGGACGAGTTTACACAGTGGCTGAATGGAGCAAAGTTTTCTAATGATGCTCATGAGTTCATGTCAAAGACCTTGAATGTCATATTCTTACTGTATTTCTTTCATCACTTGGGCTTCAGCAATAATTGGCAGCAATTTAGGAAATACACATCCTGACTCCATCTCCGTACTCCTCCTCTGCAGACGAGCTCTGTTCCGTGGCTCCAGTATTCTCAGTCACCCTGTAGGAGAAGGAGCGCCAGCCTTTGGTCACAGGAAGTCCAGTGACCGCACTGGTAAGAACACAACCATGCTGTTTATCTAACTCATTTAGAACTGTGAGGCGGCACGCAGAAGCAGAGATCCAGCCCGAGGAGACAGGATTAACGTCCATCAACCTACTTAGAAATCATAAGAAAACAGGATGCTCCATACAACTGCAGAACATTTCATTACATTTGAAGTTTTCCTCAGTGATAGTTATGTGTACATCCATGGGTACACTGCAAAACTGCTCATAGCTAATTAGATAGTTTAAAGGTGCACATTACAATTATCCCCCAAATAGAAGTCTGGCAAATAATAGTGACACAAATCACATGAATATGTAAACTTTTGTTAAATGTTGTTTACCAACAATATTCAAATGTTCCAGAACATTTAGGAGCTGTTCTGTAGCTTTCCGTCATATCTCATGATCTTCATCAGCAGATGGAGTTTGCCAAATAGGACAACTTTCTTTGCACGGCAGCTGAATTCTCGCGGTATCACAAGATCACACTGAAATCCCGCTCGTGTGGTTTGGACCAATCGGAGAGCTGTGAAGACCTACCGGCATCTAGGGGTGTGGTTTAGGTGTGCGTGACGCAACTCGGAAAGGCAACTGTTAACGTTAAAGCAATAACGACGGTTCCCGAAGAAATACTGCATCAGTTCTATCAGATCTGGAGAGTTTTTATTCATTTAAAGAAGAGCAAAGAACGACACTGAAGGCTTTTCTCTATGTGGAAAAGATGTTACGATTATTTTGAGGTTTTTACATATACTTGCTTATGTATATGTACAGCATATATACTGTACATAACCTCTTTGGCGGAGGTAATAACAGCATTCTATTTTGGTGTCATGAAACGTGTTGTCTAGGAGAAGTCCAGTGTACGTCTTACTTCATCGAACCTGTGCAGTGGATGGAACAGGTTTTACTCCGAGTGATGGACGGACAGGTAACGCACACGCGCACACTGGTCAGGAAGTACAGATATTAATTGGTATAAAATAATTCCATAGGCATTCCCCGCCTGATCTGATCTTCCCTCCCTTCTTCTCTTGTGTGTGTGTGTGTGTGTGTGTGTGTGTGTGTGTGTGTGTGTGTATATAGCTGCTGTGTCCTAAGTGTAGCTCTAAGCTGGGCTCATTCAGCTGGTGTGGTGATCAGTGTTCGTGTGGTCGCTGGGTCACTCCCGCCTTCCAGCTGCACCGCAACAGAGTGGACGAGATCCGACAGCTCAACGTGCAGAAATAACATTTCATCACTGCAGGATGTTCATGTGTGACATTGTAAGTCAAGCCGGCTTGTACAGACACTTGCTTACTCACAGGAGAATTTCGTTTTTCAGAATGTCAGGTGGCCTTTCAAATGGACTGTTGCAAATTGCAATATTTTACAGATAGTGAATATTGGAATTGCGTTCATCGAGACAGAAGCAGGACTCCAAAGACATGATAATGTTGCTCCTTAAATGCGGGATGTATAAATATGCAACTGTTGGCTAACAAGCCATATCAACTTAAAAGATCATACTATGTCAATTTTGTGTTGATAGCTTGTTTCCGCTGCCCCCAAGTGGCCAAAATAAAAATCAGTTATTAAATATTTAAAGCTGCATTGACTGGTGGTGGTGGTGGTGGTGGTGGTTGTTGTTGTTTGTGGCCACTTGGTAAGCATTCAGTTGACTCAAGTGTCACTAAAAGAGAGTTTTATACCACGGCTAATATTTCACTGCAAGAAGGATCCCCATTAGAGAATTACTTTCCTTAAATCCACAGATTAGTGGGTGGCGGTTAATGCACCAAAAACCTGTTTGCCAACCGCCATTAAAAACAAAAGAAGAAGTAGGTCCCTGTCTCCTGCCTGAGACACTCATAATGGTTTTTGGTTGACATGGTTTGTTTCGACACTATACAACATTACACACTTTCCACTCATGCACTCACCTGCACTGCTGAAATTACTGATTTCACACACCACTGTTAGTTTAAGCTTGCCTTTTATGTTGCCTTTAAGTTTATAATTTGCGTTGTTGCGTGAGTCTCACTCGTAACTGTCGGTCTGTGACGAGGGTGCAACAAGAGCTTTCTTACATCTAGGGAATGTCCGTCACCACTTAAACCACCAAACCTCTCTTTGATTTTCTGCCATGTGTAGACTTCTCTTACTATTCTGACATGTAACGTAACTCAATCGAAACTTGTGCTGGTTCACGCGACAGCCACGCAATGCAAAAAGGAAACCCATCTTTATGATTCTTTTTCCAAGGTAACTGCAGATTCTATATAAAAATAACTGCCCACAAAATTAACCCTTTTGAGCAAGAAAACGGATAGGGGTCTGTGGTTTTAACAATTATTCTGTCACACGGTGCTCAAACAAAAAAATCACATTCTGAATCCTGCTTAGTGCACTTTTAATGGAGGCAAGAACAAGACTAGAGACGTAATGCAGCAGAGAAATGCCTTAAAAGAGATGATCCAAAACAATCAAGAGCAAAATCATTCATTCATAATTGTGTGTAATAAAAAAAAAAGTGCACATAACACTTCGTGTGACACTCATGACCTTTCGAGAGGTCAGGGCCATTAACCTACGCATGGAGAGCTTCGGAAACAAAGAGGTGGGACTCTATGGTTCAGCCTTCCAGAAAGCCAGGATCAGTGCCGGGTCCGATGTCCCAAAGACGCCCTGGTTGTCGTCGGGGGAGACCAGCTGAACCCAGATGTGGGACAGCGCATACCAAGCAGGGAACTGTGGCTTGTATACTCCTTACGCAGTGGTATAGGCTTGGTGAAGAAGATTGAGTGGAGGAGGCTGGGTGAGATGCCAAACAAGCCAAAGTTCAGGCATGGAGTAGCAGCAATGGTGGGAAAGTTTTGTGTTTGGAGGATGTTACTACTACGGCAAGGATGACATGATGAAATCTATCTTTATCTTCAGGTAAAAGGACAACTGGTGCACAGATATCTTCTCACTTTGAATAACCTACAGTGTCCCACAGATGCACAGACGGGGTCTGAACATTTCCATCTACCTTTTTTCTTTCATCGCACACATGCTATAGTTACGACCCCGTGCAGGACAGCTGGAAAAGGCTTGCTGACATGCAGGAGTTTAGAAGCAACTTCTCAGTGGTGGTACACGAAGAGCGTCTTTATGCCATTGGTGGTGATGAGATCAACACCAACCTAGAGATGTACAACCCAGACACCGACTCCTGGAGGTAAGTCGAGTCATGTTACGCTTGAAGTAGAACATGTTTCATCGGCTCATAGTGTGCGTCCTAAATCCTGTATCAGGGCGTATCGATGCCGAGCTTTACCATACCCAACATTACACATATCAGTGAATCTGTCACAAGAAGCAGTCGTATATTTAAAAAAAAAAAAAAAAAAAACCCAATGTTTATTATATAATATTGAACAAAATATCAAGGATGCAAGCTGAGTTCACTTGTATGTTGAGTCTCTTTTCCTCCATACAAATGCAATACCAAGTGTGCCACCAGATGTCCCCATTGTGACAACAATCACTTGAAAAGACTGAAATAGTGTTTCAGTGACTTGGATTTTTGACAGTGATTGAGTTAATGTTCATATGTTGATCTCGGGTTTTAAAAATATCTTTAACTAGCAGCGAGGTGTTTCATGCACAGCAAGCCAAAAACAGTTTAACACCACATTTGTTTCATCTTTTATTTTGACATTTCAACAATCCTCCAAAATGTTAAAATTTCACATGAGAAATTGCTGAAAGGAAGAAGAACACATTGAGACGAGACATGCGTCCCTAAATAAAAACCTCGGCATCTCAGTCTGTTCTAAAATCTACAATGTTGGGAAGATGAGGAACCCACTTATGTATTTTTCCACCCTTCCTCAGGATGACGTTGACGGTCTCTCCGACATTCAGCTGAAGGATTACCATTTTGCTGGTGGTGTCACTGTTATCTGAGCCGGGGAATTCCCAGGTGCTCACTTGGGAATGCCTGTTCTTCACCAGGATGGCGCCAGAAGTGTGACCGTTGTAGCCGAAAGTCATGAATGAAAAGTGGTAAACGCCTTTCAGTCGAGCAGTGAAGATGCCTGTTGAGGAGAATGCAATGACATCAATAGGTTAGAAAAACATTTGTCCTTACTTCTTAATACATTTCAGTTAGATGAGAAGATCGATACCACTCTTACGTCTGCATGTTAAAAATGAAGATAAAGCCATGCAGCTGGTTAGCTTAGCATAAAGATTACAAACTGGGGAAAACAATTAGCCACCTTCATTCTAAATGTAACAAAATCACCTCCCAACACACCCTAAAGCTTGATGGACTTATAGGCAACTTGTGGAAAAGCTTCAGAGGCCGTGGTAGGAAGATTTTGCCATGTTCTGACCAGATTACTAAATCAATGTTTCCCATATGATATCCAATAATATGGCGGATGCATTCCATTTTAAAGACACTTTCATAGCCGTTAATCATTGGTCAGTTTTCTGAAGGTTATGCATTTAGAACATAGCTGTTTTACAGTTGTAAGCCAACATTTGTGAAGACGCTGTTATAGATGAGAATATTGTTGGTGCTGTTCGTGC
>NW_022283480.1:0-5565 GCF_004355925.1 Anarrhichthys ocellatus
GATCCAGACGTCTGACTAACGTTAGCTCAGCTTGTTTCTCTGATAACTTAAGATCCAGACGTCTGATGCTAACGTTAGCTCAGCTTGTTTCTTTGATAACTTAATATCCAGACGTCTGATGCTAACGTTAGCTCAGCTTGTTTCTCTGATAACTTAATATCCAGACGTCTGACGCTAACGTTAACTCAGCTTGATGCTCTGAATAATAGTAAAGCATTTTCACGTTTGATCGTAACTCAAGTAATTATATGACACCTCTGACGCTGTAGCAGGAGCTGTTCGATATGAAATGATTCTTAAAACATCTCCAGTGGTGAGACTAAACCTGAGAGCTTCAGACAAGGTGAAAAGCATCAACAAACAGGAAGTGAAGAGCAGTAAAATAAATATCAGCCAATCAAATAAACCCAGAAAACAGGAGAAAATAATAACAACATGAAAAAGATCTGATGCTTCTTTTGCACCATTTTGAACAAAGAAAGGACCAGAAATAAAATGGTGTCTGGGAGGAAGAGGAGGGAGAAGCTGAGGGGAGTTTAAACTGAACACTGCAGCTCAACACTGTCTTCCTGCTGGACAGTCTACTGCAGGACACACTGCACTGACTGCACTCACTGCAATCATTGCAGGACACATTGCCCTCATTGCAGGACACACTGCACTCACTGCAGTCATTGCAGGACACACTGCACTCACTGCAGTCATTGCACTCACTGCAGGACACACTGCACTCACTGCACTCATTGCAGGACACACTGCACTCACTGCATTCACTGCACTCACTGCAGGACACACTGCACTCACTGCACTCATTGCAGGACACACTGCACTCACTGCACTCATTGCAGGACACACCACTCACTGCAGGACACATTGCCCTCATTGCAGGACACACTGCCCTCACTGCACTCATTGCAGGACACATTGCCCTTATTGCAGGACACACTGCACTCATTGCAGGACACACTGCACTGACTGCACTCACTGCACTCACTGCAGGACACACTGCCCTCACTGCACTCATTGCAGGACACATTGCCCTTATTGCAGGACACACTGCACTCATTGTAGGACACACTGCACTGACTGCACTCACTGCACTCACTGCAGGACACACTGCACTCTTTTTTCCTGCAGTTTCTCAGAGCTGAAGTGTTCAGTTTGACTTCCTGTGTCGGGCCGGTGAGGTTAACGTCTCGCTGCCGGGTCGTCATGCTTGTTTCCATGCCGACCACCAACCAGCCAATCACCAGCATACCAGTCCGGTTATGGAGGGCGACGTCCTGCCCGTCAAGTGACCTGGCGAGGGGGCAGGGCTTAGACTCAGCTCATCCAGAGGAGGTTTAGGAGGAAGGAGGGGGGTCAAAGGTGAGATCACAGAGGCTCCGCCCCTACGTATGAGGTCACTGTTGATGGGCGGTTCTGACGGTGATGTCGGCGTCTTCACCTCTCGGATGGTGATTAACGGTCCCCCCGTGATGACATCATCAGCGGTGGACAGCGGGATGATTCTGACCGGCCTGCTCATCCCCGTACGCACCGTCGTCACGATGACGTCGGAGCTGTCGTCTGTTATCGTCATGGTAACGACCCTCCCGGAGGCCGTGTCATAGCTCCGCCCCACGGTGTAGCTCTTCTCTCTGATTGGCTGAGGAGAAGCTTGGTTCGCTATGAAGCCGCCCTCCTGGAGCGCACAGATGAGCAATATGAAACGCACACAGACTGACCGACCAATCATGAGACAGGTGAGCTCAGTAACACCTGTTTGTGTTTGACTGACAGCTGAGTGGACCTACCGCTGATGAGCTGCTTTCCAGTGGAAGGGCCTGAGAGACAGACAGACAGACAGACAGAGAGACAGACAAACAGACAGACAGACAGACAGACAGACAGACAGACAGGACAGAGAGAGACAGAAAGAGAGAGAGACAGACAAGGAGACAGACGGACAGAGACACAGACAGACAGACAGAGAGACAGACAGACAGAGAGACAGACAGACAGACAAGGAGACAGACGGACAGAGACACAGACAGACAGACAGAGAGACAGACAGACAGAGAGACAGACAGACAGACAGTGTTTGTAGAATAAACAGCTGCTCTGTTTAATGTAACAATGAGTTCTGTCTCACCTCTTCTGGTTCCAGAGGTTCGATCATCGGTGAGTCGTCGACTCGTCGTAGAGGTGAGGAGGCGAGACGTTTCTCCCACTCTGTCATCCCTCCTCCTCCTCCTCCCTCTAAGAAGGAGCGTCTCAGAGCACTGATGGAGGTCTGAGGTCTCTGCTCCTCCTCTGGACTCCCCATCGTCTCCTGGAGACAGAAACAAAGTGAGTCTCATGGAGACGACGTCATGATCCATAACAATAAAACCAGGTTTACCTGAGTCCTCAAGTCCTCATCCTGATCAGACTGCCAGACAGACAGACAGACAGACAGACAGGGTGTTGTTAGAAGGGTTTCCATCCACAGACAGGTTTCACTTTTATTTGATATTTAATCTGAAATAATCTTCAAACCTCAGTCAGATCTCCGTCCACAGCGGTGTCAGTGAGCTCCATCTGCACACAGACAGATCCTCATCAATATACGTTGTATGTGAAACAGGTAGACAGGGGAGACAGGGGACATAGGTGAGACAGGTGAGACAGGTGTTTGTTACCTTGGTTTCCTGCTTCTGAGGAGTAGGAGGACTCTCCGGAGAGATCTCTGTCGCTCTGGTCTCCTCCTCTTCCTCCTCCTGCTGCACCTCCTCCTCCACCACCAGCACCTCCTCAACTAGGAGATAGGAGACAAAGAAGCAAGGAGAGGACACGAGAGAACAAGGAGACAAGAAGACGAGGAGGAAAAAAGGAAACCAGAAGAGACAGAAGGAGGCGTCATTTAGTGCTTCGGTCACCTGATCTAACGTCTCTCCTCTGATTGGTTGTTGTCTGTACCTGTCTCCACCCTCCTCTCCTCCATTGTCCTCTCAGGTGTTATCGTGGTGATGAGGTCACTGACGGCGATGAACTTAGACGCTCCGTACAGACCGGCTCCCATATCTACACACACACACACACACACACACTGTGATGTCAACAACAACAAGGACGATAACGCTCAGGCGCATGCAAGGCAGCCCGGGCCAATCAGCCAATTAGCATTCAGAACCACCACGAAGCCATGACCACACGGCCGTGCTAACAGCGCTAACAGTGCTAACAGCGCAGAAAAAGTTCGCAAACATAGCGATGCTAACTATGCTAATAATGCTAGCTGAGAGAGTCAGACCTCCTTCCTGTCGAGTTCACAAATAAAACAACAAAAGACGGCTCGAAAGGGGTGGCGCTAAAGAAGAAATTAAATGTTTATTTCTGACTTCGTGTCTCGTCGTGTTATTGACGACAGGATCGAGGTCTGACATCATGTGATGACTTCACCAGAAACAGAAGAGCTGATTGGACAGAAATAGACAGCTGATCACAGATGTGTCTGAATGAAGCAGAGCTCATCCAGCCAATCAGGAAGCAGCATTCGCTCATGAGCTGAAGGAAGTGAAGCATTCAGAGCTGTGGCCAATCACAGAGCTGTACTACTACAGTACTACTACAGTACTAGTACAGTACTGATAAAGTACTGATAAAGTACGACTACAGTACTACTACAGTACTAGTACAGTACTGATAAAGTACTGATAAAGTACGACTACAGTACTACTACAGTACTACTGCAGTGATGAGCGCTACCTGTGTGTGTACCACCGTTGGCTTTAGGGGACGTTGTGATGGCTGGAGAGCCAATCAGAGGGGATGTGGGCGTGGCCATCGGAGCTGAGGACCAATCAAAGCTCTGGTCACCAGCAAGTACAAGAAAGAACTGACCTAACACACAGCTGTACTCCTGAACCTGAACCCTCAAAACCTGAACCCCAAAAACCTGAAGCCCCAAAACCTGAACCCCCAAAACCTGAATCCTCAAAACCTGAACCCCTAAAACCTGAACCCTCAAAACCTGAACCTCCAAAACCGTAACCCCCAAAACCGGAACCCCCAAAACCGGAATCCCCAAAACCTGCTACAGACGGCACTTCTGGTAAACTACTGATACCAGTATGACCAATACTTCTACTACTGGGACCAGAACTACAATGACAGAGACCAGAGACCAGGACTACTACTACTGGGACAAGAACTCCTACAGGGACCAATGAGATGAGTATCAGGTGCCAGGACCAGCATTGCTGCTCATATTAGCGACTGTGGCTCAGGTGGTACTATGAGGACCAGGACTACCTCAGTACTAGTATGATCCAGCATGAGTACCTCCATCTAGGCTGCGGCTCAGAATGTTCCTCTTGCTGATGCATCTTGGGAAATGCGGTGCCGGTCTGGAGATCTGAGCGCTGGCTCTGCGACTCTGAATCTGAGTCCGACCGCTGTATCGAAACTTTGAACCCAGATTCAGAAACTTCTTCGGCGTCTCTTCTGGAGACACAAGCCTGAGAGATACACGGGTACGGAGAGAGACAGACGATTTCAGAGCATGTGAGGTCTCCCGTTTGTCAAGATATGTTATGTTACGTCTTGTCACATTACGTCATGTTACGTCGTGTTGCGTTACGTCGTGTTGCGTTACGTCGTGTTGCGTTACGTCGTGTTGCGTTACGTCGTGTTGCGTTACGTCGTGTTGCTTTATGTCGTGTTGCGTTACGTCGTGTTGCTTTATGTCGTGTTGCGTTACGTAGAGTTGCGTCGTGTTGCGTTACGTCGTGTTGCATTACATCTTCTCAGTTCATATCAGGTGATATCATGACATTAATCACTGACCTGAAGAAGGAGTGATGCTCCACACACACTTTCCACAGTCTTTTAGCTGATCGGTGGTTCAGCAGCTTGAAACCAATCGTAGACTCAAACTGGTCAAACTGGAGACAGAGACAGATCAGTGATGTATCGTTGACAGCTGTGTTTCATGATGTCTAGTCGGTCAGTGAAACGTGTCTCCAGTCTCTGATCAGCTGACCGGTGTTTATCTTTATGTCTTCTTCTTCTGTGGTGTTAGGGTGTGTGTGTGTGTGTGTGTGTGTGTGTGCCCGTGTGTGTGTGTGCGTGGGCGTCTCACCTCTCCAGGTCGGATCTTGATGTAGAAGTTGTTCCTTTTGTACGAGAGCTTCAGGATCTTCGGCCACGAGAATCTGTTGATCCTCAGTCGGTCTCTGTAGACCAGGAGGCCGCTACTGCACACGCCCAGCATGATGGCCACACCCTCTGAGTCCTGCACACACACACACACACACTCACACTTTATTCTCTGAATGTCAACATGTTCTGTTTTTATTTATTTTTTAGTCTGTTGTAATAGTTTGAGTTCATTGATGGTTTTATGATCAGTGTTAGTTTGTGTTTTTTATCATAACCTGCAGCAGCTAGCATAGCTACATGCTAACAGCAGCATCAGAGACCACAGAGATGACAGTGATCACTTCCTGTCTGCTCTGAACAAAGGAAACTCTGATGACACACACACCTACACACACAGACATACACACACACACGCACACACACACACACACACACACACAC
>NW_022283481.1:0-5585 GCF_004355925.1 Anarrhichthys ocellatus
CACACACACACACACACACACACACACACACACACACACACACACAGTAACCCTGCCAGTGCCAGTTTTCCTTTTGTCTCAAGCAGCAAAATAAGTTGTAGTGTGATGTGTGTTTGAGTTAATTTGCCATCATCACATGTGACTATTACACACATTGTAATCTCGATGATGAACAATAAATCGTGCAGCATTTGTGAGCGTCACGGTACAGAGTTTGCAGCAGTGAACTCCTCTTTCTGGGTCAATATAGCACACACTAAGGAATGTATTGCTCCATTCAACTTCATTTACCTTCAAAGCTGATTGGACATCCAGATAAAAAAAAAAAAAAAAAAGATGGCAAATTTTCTCTAGAAGTCATAGTTTTCATCTTGTGAATTCAAATTGAACCACAGCTCAGTGGTCAGCTCGGTCTCCTCCCAATAAGAATGGATGGATAGAAAAGTAGTGAAAGGCTCTCAGGTTGCTCTTTGTGTGGACAGTGACCTGACGTCTGAGGGACCATCTGCACCCTGAAGCTAGATCAGTTAGGAAGCACTGCAACAACAGTAAAATGTTTAACATCATGTGGGCGACATGTATTTCTTACCACAGGGGTTTCCCTCTACATCGTCGAGGAGATTGGCCGTAGAGTTGGTTGTGCCCAATCTGGAAAGGATATTAGTTAAGAACACCAAAACCCTGAGTCACACAATTCACGGATTCACAGAAATCAGTTAGGGAGGCTGATCGTTGGCTGATGATGTATGTGTGAAGCAGAAAGCTTAATTATGGTGTTGATAGAGTATGACAATGCTTTATGTAGATGATGTAAGACTTTAAGAGGCTAATGACAATGATTTAGCTTTCTACCATATAGCTTTCACTTGTTCCATCAGCATTAAAGAAACAGCAGCACTAAGACATCTGCAGGTTATGTCTCTGCTTGTTGCACTCATGGAGGACAAGAATGTGTCGAGTTGAGTCACTGCTGAATCACTTGGTGTTATTGAAGCAAAATGCTTTTATTTGCTGAAGTAAACTACGCCCACTTCGATGGTGCATATGTTTGGGGTAAATAAACATTGGCTACTTTACTATCTGAGATCAAAATATAAATAGCCAGATCATGTGACCAAGGTAAAGCAAAGGATACGAATGGTGCTTCAGGAGCATCTTCCTTTTCGACTTTCTCCGCTTTGTCTTTTCTGAGAATGTTCTGGCAATTTCAAACAGCTTCTTTCTTGTTGCTGAAGGAGAGAAAATATTCCAGGTCATGGACAATGACCTTAAAAAGGGTAATGCCATTGTAATTGCAATTTGTGAAATATCAGTGGTCTTGTAAATCAGGAGACTTACATTTGCCCATGTGTTTGAGCTTGTCTCTGAACAGGGCGTCATCTGAGACGGCCTCCACTGAAGCTGCAGGGTACCGTTCTCCTGCACACAGACACAGCAACACTACCCCACTGTACACTTACAGTACATCCGGAAAGTATTCACAATGCTTCACTTTGTCCACATTTTGTTATGTTACAGCCTTATTCTAAATAAGATGGATTAAATTCAGTTTTTTCCTCAAAATTGTACACACAGTACCCCATAATGATAATGTGAAAAAGTTTTTTTTTTTTAATTTTTGCAAATCGATTTAATAAAAAACAAAAAAAACAAACAAACATAAGTGTCATTTTGAGTGTCATTTTGAGTGTCATGTGAATACTTATGTACATAAGTATTCACATGACACTCAAAATTGAGCTCAGGTGCATCCTGTTTCCACTGATCATCCTTGAGATGTTTCTACAACTTGATTGGAGTCAATTTACATTCAGTTAATTGGAAATGATTTGGAAAGGCACACACGTTTATATAATGTCAAAGCACAAACCAAGCCATGAAGTCCAAGGAGCTGTCTGTAGACCTCTAAGACAGGATTGTATCGAGGCACAGATCTGGGGAAGGGTACAGAAAAATGTCTGCAGCATTGAAGGTCCCAATGAGCACAGTGGCCTCCATCATCCGGAAATGGAAGATGTTTGGAACCACCAGGACTCTTCCTAGAGGTGGCCGCCCGGACAAACTGAGCGATCGGGGGAGAAGGGCCTTAGTCCGGGAGGTGACCAAGAAACCGATGGTCACTCTGACAGAGCTTCAGCATTGCTCTGTGAAGAGAGGAGAACCTTCCAGAAGGACAACCATCTCTGCAGCACTCCACCAATCAGGCCTGTATGGTAGAGTGGCCAGATGGAAACTACTCAGTAAAAGGCACATGACAGCCCGCCTGGAGTTTGCCAAAAAGCACCTGAAGGACTCAGACCATAAGAAACTAAATTCTCTGGTCTGATGAAACAAAGATTGAACTCTTTGGCCTGAATGCCAAGCGTCATGTCTGGAGGAAACAAGGCACTGCTCATCACCTGGCCAATACCATCCCTACAGTGAAGCATGGTGGTGGCAGCATCATGCTGTGGGGATGTTCTTCAGTGGCAGGAACTGGGGGACTAGTCAGGATCGAGGGAAAGATGAATGCAGCAATGTACAGAGACATCCTCGATGAAAACATGCTCCAGAGCGCTCTGGACCTCAGACTGGGGCGAAGGTTCATCTTCCAACAGGACAACGACCCGAAGCAAACAGCCAAGATAACAAAGGAGTGGCTTCGGGACAACTCTGTGAATGTCCTTGAGTGGCCCAGCCAGAGCCCACACTTGAACATCTCTGGAGAGATCTGAAAATGGCTGTGCACCGACACTACCCATCAAACCCGATGGAGCTTGAGAGGTCCTGCAAAGAATTGGAGGAACTGCCCAAAAATAGTTGTGCCAAGCTTGTAGCATCATACTCAAAAAGACTTGAGGCTCCAATTGCTGCCAAAGGTGCTTCAACAAAGTATTGAGCAAAGGCTGAGAGTACTTATGTACGCGTTATATTTTCCTTCTTTATTTTTAATAGTTATGCAAACATTTTAAACAAACTTTTTTCACTTTGTCATTATGGGGTATTGTGTGTAGAATTTTGAGGAAAAATGAATTGAATCCGTTTTGGAATAAGGCTGCAACATAACAAAATGTGGAAAAAGTGAAGCGCAGTGAATACTTTCCGGAGGCCCTGTATGTACTGGCACACAAACAGTATTTATAGTAGGATGTCTGGGGCACACAACATTGACACAACCAGCAAATATCACAGTGAATGCACACAGACCAGTATTCAGTGTGCAAAGACAGTTGCAAATAGCTTGGCAGAGGAAGCTTGATGAGTGATATCTACCTGTGGAATTCTCCATACTAGATGAATGAGTGGACTTTGATTTCTTTGATTCATACTTCAAGCGATCTAAAAACAGAGAGCAGATGTTATGACCACTGATGTGAGGAATCAAGATGTGATGAGTTCTGGTATAATGCCCAGACTTCTAAACCTCCATGTCAATTCATCTCGACTAGTGTCAACCTTGTCTTAACTAGCTCGTCTCAGCAAAGTCGGAATCTCAGAAGCGCTAAAAAGGGAGTAGTAACATTTCTCTCTTGTGGACTTTCTGAGAATAAAGTCAGTCTTATTTTTGTCTCAGAATGTAGAAAAGAAAAAAAAAAAAAAAGAAAAAAACCTCGACAGTGGTTCAGGCCTAACTGGACCTCTTAATATACCTACTAAAACAATGGAAGCGAGGGCCTTGATCATAAGCTGAGGGATGTGAGACTATGACAAATGGAGACACATGGAATTAATTTTTTCCAAGTAAAGAAAAGCAATGAGAAAATAAACACCAGAAACCCAAAACTATTCAACTAAATGTGACAAGTGGGAAAAGCAAGATAATTGTATTTTTTTTTTTTTTTTTTTTTTTTTTTTTTTTTTTAAATGGAGAATCACAGTTTCAACTAATACAAGACTTTTCAATAAACATGCTAAAATCAATGAGAGAGTCATGTCTGTACAGTAGGCTGGATACTGAACAGAGCTAGAGGGGAAGCCTGCCCCTGACTGAGTGAGTGACCGAGTTACACAATTCAATTTTTGAGTTTCCCCATTGGCCCTCGTGCACGGACAGTCCTCAATTATTTGACTTAGACGTTTCTAACAGCATACGACTAAAGGTTTCCGGGCAGAACGTGCGCTTTTGAATCTGAATTCCACGCATCAATCAACGTCACGTGTATTCTGCGTGCGTCTGCATGCACTGGACCAGCTTTGGGTTGCTGATATTGCGGTGTGGTTTGTAATCATACATTCAAGTTTCAAAACTTGGACAAAATAATTCCAAAGAGACAGGCATAGGACTTGAGCATCAAGGCAAATTATGGGGATAACAGCACAAATAAAGTCTTTTAAAAAGGTGCCCTGTGGAGTTTTACATGGTAACAGTCAGTGTTGCTCACTAAAACCCATCGTGTGCATCATTGAGCTCCAACAAATGGGTGGAAAGTATTTCCTCCCTCACAAAACACTTGCTAAGCCGTGTTTTATATTTGAAATCTAGCATTGTTAAATGTTTTACAGCTGGCAGTCTTCTTCTTCCTGCCTTTGCTGGCACATTGCAGCATACCTTGGTCTGTTACCAACACCTATGGATCAGCAGAATAGTGTGAAACTACTGGTAGGAGTGTGTACTGCTTCACCCAAGTGTCCTCGTGCGCATGCATGACAAACTAAACAGTTCCACAGCACCACTAGAAGTCTAAAACTCCACAGGGAACCTTTGATGATGAAACCATTAAAAAAAGGACAATATCTCAATAATATGTGTTCAATATCTCACAACCTCCCATATACATTCTATACATTACCAGTGACTAAATATCCTACAGTACAGCTATTGACACTGACTTCCTGCTGACATTGTGAGCAGAATCTCTCGGTGTATAATGGGTCGAACAGACAGTCATACCTCTCTCCAAGGCGACGAGGAACTCGCGGTTGCGCTGCAGCTCTCTCATGAACTCCTCGTTCTGCAGGAACAGGGCGATGCGCTCGTCTTCCAGGTACTGCTTCAGCTTCTTGTCTTGCTCTGTAGCTCCTGTTGTCAGACCTGGACTTCCAGAGGTCCCCGCGGCTCCAGACTGAGCCGTCCATTGGCTTATTGAAGAAACTGAGGAAGACGATGACGATGAAGGCTGGGATAGACTGCTCTGAGAGCTTTGCTGAGGTGAAGACAGGAGAGATTATTGGTTAATATCAGGACTACTCCTGCCATTAGTACTGTACAGACATTGGTAAACATTTTGGAAAATATTAATTTCTTTCTAAGAGTTAGATGAGGAGACATCAAGACATCATGTCTGTGTGTTAAATACAGAGCTGATGTCAGCACGTAGAGTTAGCCTAGAGTAGCATCCAGACTGGAGGCAGGGGGAAAGCACCTCATCACTTGACCAGTAACATGTACAGGTGCTGGTCATATAATTAGAACATCATCAAAAAGTTGATTTATTTCACTAATTCCATTCAAAAAGTGAAACTTGTCTGTTATATTCATTCATTCATTCATTCATTCATTACACACAGACTGATATATTTCAAATGTTTATTTCTTTTAATTTTGATGATTATAACTGCCAACTAAGGAAAATCCCAAATTCAGTATCTCAGAAAATTAGAATATT
>NW_022283482.1:0-5585 GCF_004355925.1 Anarrhichthys ocellatus
TTATGCCTATATTATCGTGGTTTTTATCTATGAATCGAAGCTCCTGTCGGAGACATTGAATTTTGAATAAATCCATTGAGTGTGCGGACTTACAGGTTTGACGTCCAATAAGATGGAAGACTTGGCGATGATGCCAGGCTTCTTGGCCTTCTTCTCTGCATACTCTTTCAACCTCTGCTCTTTGAGTTGCTCTGCCTCTTCATCATCTTCATCGCTACCAAACAAGTCAATATCGTCGTCCTCTTCCTCGTCTTTAACCGGGGCGCTGGTCTTCTGCTGGGCAGTAGTGCCCTGAACGGAGTGAGAATGATGAGTGAGAATATACTGGAGGTGAAATAAAACTGAAAGCACAAGATGAATGAACTCACATTTGTGTAGGGTGCTGACGGAGCGGTAGCAGGCGTTACAACTGCAGGAGCTTTCTCCAGAACGGACACTCGACAATCCAGTTTGGAAAGTGCCGCACTCAAGTCATCCACCACTAAAGAAACGGCACACAAACAGTCAATATGGAGTCTTACATGAAAAAAATACATCAGGAGAGAAGTAGTACAGTGTTATGTATTAATAAAAAACATATACAAAAATGTTTATATTTTGTACACGTTCCTGTTTTTTTTAAAAATATACATAACACTCTACAAGCATGATGTATTTTTCATTTAAATCATAACATATTCAAGATGCAAAACAAGATAGACAATGGCATTTAATAACATAAAAAGCCGATGAAAGACCCGGTGCTGAAACATTAATTTATAAGTATATACGGTATATAAAATCCTATAATTAACGTCAACAGACCAACCTTTGTATAAGCTGTGGTTCTCCAGCTCCAGGCTCTTGATGCGACAGATGATCTCTCCCTGATCAGCTGCACTGCTGATGCTCTGCACAGTAAAGACACAAAGGAAAGAAAGGAATCAGCACAGTTCTGTGAGAGCGACATCTGATGGCCAAGCTAAAACGGTAGTCCTTTCATCACACCCAGGACTATTAAGCAGACCGCATATGTGAACACGCAAAAAACCACAAGGTGTCCATCTCAGCAGAAACACAGGAGCCGTCGATGGAGCCTGACAGACATAGAAGTGATCGGCAGCCACATGTACCACACAAAACTATCATCAAAAAGCCGACTAAAGGTCTCACAAACTCAAACTGGAGCTTGGATGTCAAAGCGATTTGCAACAGAGGGGCTTCCAGGGACACACGAGGCGTGGCGGCACTTACAGGCTGGGACATTTGGCTCGGGGAAGGTTGACCAGACTCTCTGTTACACAGTGTAGTCTTCAGCTGGGGGAGGATTTAAAGCATGAAACCGGGAGGGAAGGTAATAAAGTACAATAGCCACTTAGGGGAAGTGCTGTGAGGAGTGTAAAACAGAAAGCAACCAAGGAAACGCTGTAGAGCTGAGAGGTTACGAAGGATAACACCAACATCTCAACACACTTGCTTATGTTTATCAGCAAAGCACACTATTGCTGAGCAATCAAAAAAAAGAGTGTGCCTTTTTATTCAAGTTTATCTTTTTCCATGTTTCATCAAATTTCGCCATACAATAGTGACACAAGCAGAAGAATGTTAATGCAACTGCAGGTTTTCTAAGCAGGTTGCGCCGATGGTAATGTTCAGTGAACATTGAGCAGTGGCAGATTAAATCCTTTTACAGCACAAATATATAGATACAGACTCCATGTAAAGGTGAGGTGCAGTTTGTCTAGCTCGTGGCTATGAGAGAGAAATAAATACAGGAACACAAACCAAATAGTCGTCACTGTTCGTGAAACGAAGTAAACCGTATCTTTACATGTGTCCTGTTACCCTGGAGATGTTAAAGCAATGTGCTGTATAGGTCAAGTGAGACCTTGACTGCTCAGGCTACATGCACCATGTCTGGGTGAAAGTGGAGAATGTGAGATAAGAGACCGATGCAGCACATGTACTCACTCCCGCTAGAGACTTCTGGATGTTCTCTCTGGCTCGGGCGATGTCTTGCAGAATGGTGTTAGCCCCGACGTCCTTAAAGAAAATGAATAGAAGTCAACTTTGATTCATCTTTTACTTTATAAAAAATAAATGTGAAATGAGTCTCTTTAGCTCCATTATTTAAATGTAGTGTTGTCACATGTATCGAAATATCGATACTGAATATTGTAAAGGTTTCAATACTCATTTTGCGTATTGATACACGGGTACCATCTGGTACACTGCCAGTTATTGTTCAATACAAATCTAAAATACAACTGCTGATCTAGCAAATTAAACATAACTCTTTCTGTGCATACAGACATGTCAGGAAATGTAATTTCGTGTAAAACAATAACAAAAACAAGCCAAACTAATGTAATAGTTTTGAAAAATGTAACCGGATTAGGGCCGAGTCATAGTTTGACCAGATATATTGATATCAATACACACTAATTCATTCTAGATTGATTGAGAATATTGTTGGTCCTGGTGGAAGATATAGAAATAAAGAATAAACACTAACAATGAACCTCTCAGACAGCGCGGGTACCTGCGATGGCTGTGAGGAGCCATCCGGCCGCTCGTAGAAGCGCCGCTCTGCTTCGTCATAGCGAGGTTTGTCAAACCAGATCTTCTCCTGGGCCAGAAAGTCCACTGAACTCATGGTGCTACAGAGGAGAGAGCAAGTAATACTAATTATTATTATTAGAATTAAAATCACCTGATGTGTGCTCTAAACTCACAATGATTTAATAGCTGTAAAGCATTAAATTATAGCTTATTGTACGTATTCTTTTATCTGCACTTCCCACAAACAAACCACCCCAACACAACTGTACAAAATAAACTTTAGATGAAGTTAAGTTGGCAAAAGGCAACAATGGTTCATACAAACACCATACAGAACGATTTCAAACAGACAAAAAGGAATAAAAGGATGAATGAAATAACAAGAAGTCAAAAGAAAAACGTTCACACATTCACACATTCACAAAAGAAAAAGGTAAAAACCATGATTACATAAAGAAAACAAAAATGAAATTTAAGAAAGAAACATCTGGAGCGACTCCATTCTCCCGCTTTGGTCATACTTGTCCCTCAGAGGGGCGGTGGAGGCAGCTGATGCTGCTTCTGGCCTCCGACCCTTCTTCCCCACCAGAGCTTCACTCTCATTGCAACCATGGAAGCGGCTCTCTGCAGCATCATACCGCCACTTGTCCAGCCACACCCGTTCGCTGTCTGGGTGAACGAAGTAGCAGACTCCCGCCCCCAACATTTCGTCCTTCTCTGGGACCTCGGACGGCTCCTCTTCCTCCTGAATAGGAAGCAGAGCATGGAAGATGTCTGCTTTACCCTGTGGGACCGCCCATTTTTCCTCCACCGCCAGTTCCTCATCTTCCTCCCCCTCCTCCTCCTCCTCTACAAGGCTTTGAGGGTGGTCGGTACTTCTGGAAGCGGAGGTGCAGCCGGACCGCTTGGAGGAATTGTTACCGTACAGATTCTGGTAGAAGGCGGCTTCGGCGCGGTCGTACAGCGGCTTCTCCAGCCACACGTCTCTCAGCAGCTCCACTGGGATGCGGGGCAGCCCGTTGATCGACTGACGACTGGTCGGCGTGACGGATGCTTGTTGGATGACGGGAGTTGCGGGTGTTGGGGCTAGAGACTGATACCCTTCATCGGGCGTTCTGGATGCAATGGAGCGGTCAGGCGGGGATAGGAGGTCAAGAGAGTTCGGAATCGGCGGCTGGACGGATTCTTCGACACGGTGTTGTTCTGCCTGGTCGACGGTCGTCTTGTTCACCCGCGCGGCCTGGACGACGTGGTGGCACGCCGGTCCTGAGGAAGATGGAGCCACAGTAGATTGAGAGTTTTTACCCGGGGCGGAAGGTGACCGGTTCGACTTGGTGGTCACGTTGGAAGAGCTCGCCAACCAGCACTGGTAGAGGCTCTCGGCTCGCTCGTAGATGCTGCGCTCGAGCCAAACATTAGCACGCTCGGACTGCAGGCCAATAAGCTCAGCGGGTGGATGGCTGGTCCTTTTGTCTGGCTTCTCTTCAGTCTTGGTCTTTACGTCAACCTTCCCATCAGGGCGACTCCCGGGATTGGATGAACGTTTCTTGCGGCGGCGACTTTTCCCGCCGCGCTTTCCGTCTCCATTCAAGCTGCTGCTCTCTGGGGACGACGGTGCGGCCTCTCCATTCCTTTGACCGCATTCAGCCTTGTTCCTGCACCCCGGCGCTGCGTTTGCAGGTCGGTCCACCTGACAATGACTGGGAGGCTGATCGACCTCCGACTGATCCAGTGCAGAGCACTGGGGGGTCTTCTTAGACATCATCTTTGATCCGTTGCGGGGGAAATAAAGAGAATCACAAAGTACAGACTTTTGGATTAGTTAGAGAGACGCAGGAATACACGAAGGGATTGATTTGATAGACTCCAGCGCTACAGATGAATTAGTGCCAAACACCTTTTTTCTTCTTCATAGAGCTGTATGAAACAGAGTCTACAAATCAATCACAGAGAAAAGCAAGGAGCATGCAGGAAACTGGAAGAAACCCATGCAGATGAACTAAAAATATTTAGTGAATGGAAGCTACTCGTTTGTGATTTGTCAAGAGTTAGAATCATCCACAAAGTCATGCACAGCAGACGCTAAATAGGTTCTACCCCAACTGGGACTGCTATGCTCGCATGGTGTAAACTCAATAGTGTAAGTACGGGGAAATGAACACTGCCGTTCATGCTTTGGAGTCCAAATGCCAGTTGGGTGTGAAGTTGGATAACTGTAGCCAAAAATACAAAACGCTAGTCTGAGTTGTAGTTTTTCCTGCCACACGATCATTTCCGAAAGTAATTTACTTTTGTAAACAAATCACTGTAAAAACCCAACATTGCTTATTGAGACATGACTTGGGGCGATCGCGTTCAACTACATTTGTGACATTAATTGCTACTACAATACATACGAAAAAAGGAGGCATGTCACCAGATGGGAAATTGAATTTATCATCTTTGTTTTAAGCTTTTGTGCTTTTTAAGTGATACAGTAGCTTTCTGCAGTGCAATTATAACACTAGTCCATGCATCATTATTATGCTCATCCTACAAGGGCATTTACCAAATGCATATTCAATGGATGTCCCTGTATAGTAATGCAGATAATGCAGCATCATTACATTAACAAAGGTCTCATGTCTAACCAACACTTCATGTGGAGACACTTGACAAATCTTGACACAGTGACATGGGAGCATGCAAAAAAGGGCATCATAAGTCTAAAGGCAAAAAATATTAACGAGTCATTGAATTAAAAGAGATGACATAAATCCCACTCCACCGATGGATCTGTGACAGACACACAACATGTCCATGCAAGCCAACTAATTCATTCAGTAGGTACTGAGGTTCAAATCACACATCGTGCAAGCCAATGCAGTTTTTTTTACGATGTTACATTCTTCTGTTACAAAACAGGAAATGCATTCCCTTAATGATTCAACATGTGTAATACTGATGAACACTAATACACCACTGGAATGGATTTTGGCAATATTTTGGAAAGGCATTTCCTGCTTAAAGGAATACGTCACCCTTAAAATCACCATATATATATA
>NW_022283483.1:0-5585 GCF_004355925.1 Anarrhichthys ocellatus
TGCCTGTAGTCCTCGTCAAACTGTTCGTTCTGGGCCACAGTGAAGTGATTCTTCCAGTCACCAACCTTCCCTGCAGCACCACAGAAAAATCAGACAGGTATTTATAGCTCAAGGTGGAGATCTCATTGCGTGTCATGTGTCAATATTCACTGTACCTTTTCTAATGAAGGAAGACTTTTTGAAATCCATCAATTTGAACTTTGAATGGTTGACCAAGTTGTTCTTTTTCATGTCATCAAACTGCACTCTGCGTGTAATCATCTCTTTCTCCTCAGACGAAGGAGACAAACCAAGAAAGCTGCAGAGGTTGTCTATTTCCCGTCCGCAATCCTGGAAACATGTGGTCAGGAGTAAAGTATCGCACTAGTAACACCTACAGCAGTGTTTTGGAAAAACAACCAGATTACCTCGACCAGATCTTCGTAGAACGCGTAATGGAGATTTGGATGGCTCTGTTTCTTCTCCCACCAGCCGGTCACATGGTCGTACCAGGATCCAAACACCACTGACGCAACAGAATAATAAATAAGAACACTTGTGGAGTGCGGAGGAAACCTTCAATAAAAGCCAATTTAGTACAGTATTTCCTACTCTTTTCCTCCATGAATCTCTGGAGGTAGCTGCTCCAGTCTCCAGGCTCTGGGTGCAATGAGGTCATGCCTTCAAAATGGAAATAAGACACCACGCTGTCCTTTGCATTGCGGGCCACGTACACGATCTACACAACAAGAAAACAAATGAAATACATGTCATTTGTGTGATAAGTGTTTATGAACAACAGATCATAAGTCAGCTGTACTTGTAGTTGAAGGCATTGGATGTCGCTGTTTTGTAGCGGTTTTGTTAACTTAATTTACTTAAGTACAATTGTCAACTATCGCTATTGCACTTAAACAGTATTAGTGACCTTGCAGTTTTGCTCCAAAAAGGACTTTGGCAGAAACTGGACTGGAAGATGAGTCCTGATGATGCGAGGAGATGTGGAGAGGTTGTCTACCTGGTCTGTTCCATAGACTATGGGTCGAGAAGGCCCTGATCCTGCACATGATAAAACAGTTTACATGTTGGTGAATCATGTGGTAAATACAACACAATACAAATACAACATTTAAATATCACAATGATTATAAATGCACAAATATTCATGAAGTTGTTGCACACTCCCTGGCACACAAGCTCTACAATACAACACAATGAAGTGTAATTCATTGTGAGGAATTTTGTTTGCTGATTTATGCAAAAGGCTGAAAATGATCACCATGGTATAAAAGTGTTTGCATGTTTGGGTGACATAAAATATGGTGAGTATGTGATTGTTAATTCAACCTTGCTCCAGAGAAGGGAAGGCAATCTCCAGATTGACCACCCTCGAATAGAGAGGGATGGATTTCTCGCGCTCTGGAAGTGTCTGACCAAAGTACAGCAGGTCAAGGATGTAGGAGATCCAGGTGGTTCCTAAAGGAAAGACGGAGGAAAATAAAATAGATAATGTAATAAACCAAATGTTTAATTATGATAAGATAAGTACTGATCCTACTGTATAAAGCAAAGAATATCCTGTTCATGTGAACTGACCTGATTTGGGGTATGTTGCAAGAAGTATATCATCTGGCCTGGCCTGAAAGTTTTGAGTATTCTCCCAATTATCTGTATAAAAGTGTGTCATCCCGACTCTGTGGAAATCAAATAGTTCTGGTCGAGAATCCATCTTTAAAATAAAACAGATTAAAATAAGAAAGGACTGAAAACATACAAAACACACGATCATTGTGTATTTAAAAACGATGTCAGATTGTCTTAGAAAATTGCTTCTACAGATTCATTTTTAAAAGTGCTAAGTAAGTAAAATAATTTTACTCATACTCTGCTTGTCCAGTGAAAACAGTGTATCTCCAAATATTGAGATTTTGAATTGGAAGGATTAAGTGTTTCCGTTATGGAATATAGTATTGATCCCACTGTGAGCATATTTTGTAAAGAAAAGTAACCATTAGATAATGCCTCATTTGCATAATTAAAACAAAACATTTCAGAAAACTCTTTGAAGAACACTATGTAACATTTAGGGGTATTAATTGGCAGCAATGGAATATAATATTCACAACTATGTTTTAGTCAGTGTAAAATCACCTTAAAGTAAGAATAGTGTTTTCGTTATCTTAGAAAAAGCTCTTTATATCAACACCATGTTTCTACAGCAGCCCAGAACAAACACGTTTTAAGTCATCTGAAGGCAGAAACCATGAAGACTGACAGAATCCCGGTAATAAAATGCTAAATGATCGGATATATATATTTCTACTTAGTATAGATATTTCTACGTAGTATAGTAGAGGTAGTATAGTATATATTTCTACTTAGTTTGATCTGAACTCAGTTGAACTTCACTGTGTTAGCGCACATGCCCAGATGCATCTTTCTTATTGTTGCAAAAGAAGAATTCACCCTTGCCGGCGCAGAAAGATAACTGTAACTGTGTTGTATGACAATGTTCCAGTGACAAGGCCGTCTTCATTTGGTTGCTGGCTGTTTATTTTTCATTGTTGTTTCCATCAGTCTGAGAACAAAATGTCTGTAACCACCCACCCACCGCTGCTCCTTCTGTATAAAGAAAGCGTGTTCTTCCTCACTGAGACTGTACTCATCCTGTTGTGATGAAAACACAAATTCTTTATTTCATCAGTAAAAACTCACACAAAGCAGGTATGGGATTTTCTTCCACCACAGTAGACATTAAGTGTAGCTTCAATAGCTAGTGTAGCATAGACATGCTAACGCGAGTTAATTATGTACCAACATCCTCTGCTAATGTTAGCTCCACAAGTTTTACGAAAAAATATAACGGTTTAGAAACATATATCTCCTTCCAACCTCTCCGGGTAACGAGTATCACTATTACACAACATTTAACAATGACTAGCTCCAAATCAACACATTCTCACTCCAGACTCCTCTAATACAGACGCTATCAGTGGCCCTTAGCTTCAAACAATGATGCTCTGTAGTCGCCCTCCAGCATTAGTTCTTAAAATAAACTTCCTTCTTCACAGGAAGTTAGGTTTAATGCAGCTGTTGTGTAGACTTTCACTTCTGACAAGTGCTGCAAATAAATGTATGTTAGGTTTAATAGAAAACCAATAAAAATTGTCAAAAAAAAAAGAAAAAGCAATTATACCCAATAGTTTCTTTGCATTTCTGGTTCACTTCTGTCAAATATTGTCTAGTTGAGGTATGTGCCTAAATGTTTTACCAGTTAATCCCAGATGGCAGTTCAAATAGTTTAGAAAATATGAACTCAAGTCAAACAGTAAGAATTTGCCAAATAACTTCAAAGTGAATCACATTTTAAAACATATATTTTTCATGACTTTTTCAGTTTAAAGTAGCCCACTTACCCTGCTGAGAGCGTTTTGTCCAAAACAGTGTCTGTGTCTGAATCATCCACAATGAAGTCAGTTTGTTGTGTTTTTTATACTGTGGCATGTTGCTCAACATACCTGACAACATGAAGGTGTGATCAGGACCTTCACTCCTGCTTCTCTATTGGTTAATGCTGTGTTCACACTATGAATAATTCATAGGCTAACCCCACTCACTGTGGTCAACAGAAAGAGATCTGTTGATGTGCAGCAGATTTTAGATTTGCTCGATGACCTGAGTGAGGAAGAGTCTGATGGGGGGGTTCATCGCTGAGCAATGTGACTGTTGTGAGTAGCATAAAGGGACGGCAACTATACAATTTTGTTTTGCAATCCTGTGTTGTAAAATAAGAAATAAATGAAACTTGGACCCAATACCTTGAAAATAAATGCATTATAGTCCAGTTCGCCGCCTACATTTTGTCCTTTGGACAGAGTAGATGTAGTATAGTATATATGTCTACTTAGTTTGATCTGAACTCAGTTGAACTTCACTGTGTTAGCGCACATGCCCAGATGTATCTTTCTTTTTGTTGCAAAAGAAGAATTCACCCTTGCCGGCGCACAAAGATAACTGTAACTGTGTTGTATGACAATGTTCCAGTGCCAAGGCCGTCTTCATTTGGTTGCTGGCTGTTTGTTTTTCATTGTTGTTTCTATCAGTCTGAGAACAATATGTTTGAGACCAAAATGTCTGTAACATTGGCCCACTGTTGCTCCTTCTGTATAAAGAAAGCATGTACATGGAGTTCTTCCTCACTGAGACTGTACGCATCCTGTTGTGATGAAAACACAACCTCTGGTTTTCGGTATTCTTTATTTCATCAGAAAAGACTCACGCAAAGCGGGTATGGGATTTTTTTCCACCACAATAGACATTAAGCATAGCTTCAATAGCTAGTGTAGCATAGACGTGCTAACGTGAGTTAATTATGTACCAACGTCCTCTGCTAATGTTAGCTCCACAAGTTTTACAAAAAAATATAACAGTTTAGAAAGATGTATCTCCTTCCAACCTCTCCGGGTAACGAGTATCACTATTACACAACGTTTAACAATGACTAGCTCCAAATCAACACATTCTCACTCCAGACTCCTCTAATACAAATGCTAGGTCAATGGCCTTGAGTTCGGCATTTAGTCCATTGCAATCTTGCTTTTTTGCAACCAGTGAACAGAAGTGACCATATATGGACTTCGGAGTGACGTAGAGACGCCGTATACGTCATTCACAACGTAGCCCCGCCCTAAAGCATACCCTACTTTATGGTCTATTTTACTCTAAATGAGACCATAAACTCATGTTTACAATGTCTTTAGAATTGTTTTTCATATATTTTAACAATTTTATGTGTAAACTTTTTATATATTCCAGTTTGAATTCATTTGTTGAAATTTAGCTACAACTTAAAATGTAACTACATAATGCATGTTTTCTGTAGAGGCAATATTTTCTGTTTCTAATTATTTTTAAATGGACCACTTTCAGCTCCATAGTCTTTATGAAATGTGCCATATAAATTAAGATTCTATAGTGACTGCTGTTGAAAACATTAATGTTGCTGCTCTACAAACAATATTTATATATACTTGAATTATAAATTCTAATCCTATTATGAATATATATGTTTTTAAAAGCAGTTATTTAGTTACGTAAAGCAAAGTATTGAGAAGAGTAACTCCTAGTTGTACTACAATCCTAAGGCAAGGCAAGTTTATTTGTATATCACATTTCAACAACAAGGTAATTCAAAGTGCTTCACATAAAACCATTAAAAGCATCAAACAATAAGGCAAAAGAAAAGGAGATTTAAAAACAATTAAGTACATTCATTGAACATTGAAAACAGTCATTAAAACACGAAAAAGCAATGTAAGAAATAAAATACAGTAGTGAAATGCAGAAATGCAGGAAATTGATTAATATCCTTGAATATGGTTCAACTAAAGGCAGCAGCAAACAGAGAAAAGATAACTCTCGCTACCTGAGGGCGACTGTAGTTCTCCAACATGCTTGGAAAAGGAGGGGTGATCAGAGGATCATGTTGTTGCTTGCTGTCTGCAACCTCATCAAGATGCTACTAAATCTTACACACTGGACCTTTGATTAAAAAACTGATTGTCTTACTGCAAGTAATTACATCCCGAAATTTTCACATTGATATC
>NW_022283484.1:0-5585 GCF_004355925.1 Anarrhichthys ocellatus
TGCCTGTAGTCCTCGTCAAACTGTTCGTTCTGGGCCACAGTGAAGTGATTCTTCCAGTCACCAACCTTCCCTGCAGCACCACAGAAAAATCAGACAGGTATTTATAGCTCAAGGTGGAGATCTCATTGCGTGTCATGTGTCAATATTCACTGTACCTTTTCTAATGAAGGAAGACTTTTTGAAATCCATCAAGTTGAACTTTGAATGGTTGACCAAGTTGTTCTTTTTCATGTCATCAAACTGCACTCTGCGTGTAATCATCTCTTTCTCCTCAGACGAAGGAGACAAACCAAGAAAGCTGCAGAGGTTGTCTATTTCCCGTCCGCAATCCTGGAAACATGTGGTCAGGAGTAAAGTATCGCACCAGTAACACCTACAGCAGTGTTTTGGAAAAACAACCAGATTACCTCGACCAGATCTTCGTAGAACACGTAATGGAGATTTGGATGGCTCTGTTTCTTCTCCCACCAGCCGGTCACATGGTCGTACCAGGATCCAAACACCACTGACGCAACAGAATAATAAATAAGAACACTTGTGGAGTGCGGAGGAAACCTTCAATAAAAGCCAATTTAGTACAGTATTTCCTACTCTTTTCCTCCATGAATCTCTGGAGGTAGCTGCTCCAGTCTCCAGGCTCTGGGTGCAATGAGGTCATGCCTTCAAAATGGAAATAAGACACCACGCTGTCCTTTGCATTGCGGGCCACGTACACGATCTACACAACAAGAAAACAAATGAAATACATGTCATTTGTGTGATAAGTGTTTATGAACAACAGATCATAAGTCAGCTGTACTTGTAGTTGAAGGCATTGGATGTCGCTGTTTTGTAGCGGTTTTGTTAACTTAATTTACTTAAGTACAATTGTCAACTATCGCTATTGCACTTAAACAGTATTAGTGACCTTGCAGTTTTGCTCCAAAAAGGACTTTGGCAGAAACTGGACTGGAAGATGAGTCCTGATGATGCGAGGAGATGTGGAGAGGTTGTCTACCTGGTCTGTTCCATAGACTATGGGTCGAGAAGGCCCTGATCCTGCACATGATAAAACAGTTTACATGTTGGTGAATCATGTGGTAAATACAACACAATACAAATACAACATTTAAATATCACAATGATTATAAATGCACAAATATTCATGAAGTTGTTGCACACTCCCTGGCACACAAGCTCTACAATACAACACAATGAAGTGTAATTCATTGTGAGGAATTTTGTTTGCTGATTTATGCAAAAGGCTGAAAATGATCACCATGGTATAAAAGTGTTTGCATGTTTGGGTGACATAAAATATGGTGAGTATGTGATTGTTAATTCAACCTTGCTCCAGAGAAGGGAAGGCAATCTCCAGATTGACCACCCTCGAATAGAGAGGGATGGATTTCTCGCGCTCTGGAAGTGTCTGACCAAAGTACAGCAGGTCAAGGATGTAGGAGATCCAGGTGGTTCCTAAAGGAAAGACGGAGGAAAATAAAATAGATAATGTAATAAACCAAATGTTTAATTATGATAAGATAAGTACTGATCCTACTGTATAAAGCAAAGAATATCCTGTTCATGTGAACTGACCTGATTTGGGGTATGTTGCAAGAAGTATATCATCTGGCCTGGCCTGAAAGTTTTGAGTATTCTCCCAATTATCTGTATAAAAGTGTGTCATCCCGACTCTGTGGAAATCAAATAGTTCTGGTCGAGAATCCATCTTTAAAATAAAACAGATTAAAATAAGAAAGGACTGAAAACATACAAAACACACGATCATTGTGTATTTAAAAACGATGTCAGATTGTCTTAGAAAATTGCTTCTACAGATTCATTTTTAAAAGTGCTAAGTAAGTAAAATAATTTTACTCATACTCTGCTTGTCCAGTGAAAACAGTGTATCTCCAAATATTGAGATTTTGAATTGGAAGGATTAAGTGTTTCCGTTATGGAATATAGTATTGATCCCACTGTGAGCATATTTTGTAAAGAAAAGTAACCATTAGATAATGCCTCATTTGCATAATTAAAACAAAACATTTCAGAAAACTCTTTGAAGAACACTATGTAACATTTAGGGGTATTAATTGGCAGCAATGGAATATAATATTCACAACTATGTTTTAGTCAGTGTAAAATCACCTTAAAGTAAGAATAGTGTTTTCGTTATCTTAGAAAAAGCTCTTTATATCAACACCATGTTTCTACAGCAGCCCAGAACAAACACGTTTTAAGTCATCTGAAGGCAGAAACCATGAAGACTGACAGAATCCCGGTAATAAAATGCTAAATGATCGGATATATATATTTCTACTTAGTATAGATATTTCTACGTAGTATAGTAGAGGTAGTATAGTATATATTTCTACTTAGTTTGATCTGAACTCAGTTGAACTTCACTGTGTTAGCGCACATGCCCAGATGCATCTTTCTTATTGTTGCAAAAGAAGAATTCACCCTTGCCGGCGCACAAAGATAACTGTAACTGTGTTGTATGACAATGTTCCAGTGACAAGGCCGTCTTCATTTGGTTGCTGGCTGTTTATTTTTCATTGTTGTTTCCATCAGTCTGAGAACAAAATGTCTGTAACCACCCACCCACCGCTGCTCCTTCTGTATAAAGAAAGCGTGTTCTTCCTCACTGAGACTGTACTCATCCTGTTGTGATGAAAACACAAATTCTTTATTTCATCAGTAAAAACTCACACAAAGCGGGTATGGGATTTTCTTCCACCACAGTAGACATTAAGTGTAGCTTCAATAGCTAGTGTAGCATAGACGTGCTAACGCGAGTTAATTATGTACCAACATCCTCTGCTAATGTTAGCTCCACAAGTTTTACGAAAAAATATAACGGTTTAGAAACATATATCTCCTTCCAACCTCTCCGGGTAACGAGTATCACTATTACACAACATTTAACAATGACTAGCTCCAAATCAACACATTCTCACTCCAGACTCCTCTAATACAGACGCTATCAGTGGCCCTTAGCTTCAAACAATGATGCTCTGTAGTCGCCCTCCAGCATTAGTTCTTAAAATAAACTTCCTTCTTCACAGGAAGTTAGGTTTAATGCAGCTGTTGTGTAGACTTTCACTTCTGACAAGTGCTGCAAATAAATGTATGTTAGGTTTAATAGAAAACCAATAAAAATTGTCAAAAAAAAAAGAAAAAGCAATTATACCCAATAGTTTCTTTGCATTTCTGGTTCACTTCTGTCAAATATTGTCTAGTTGAGGTATGTGCCTAAATGTTTTACCAGTTAATCCCAGATGGCAGTTCAAATAGTTTAGAAAATATGAACTCAAGTCAAACAGTAAGAATTTGCCAAATAACTTCAAAGTGAATCACATTTTAAAACATATATTTTTCATGACTTTTTCAGTTTAAAGTAGCCCACTTACCCTGCTGAGAGCGTTTTGTCCAAAACAGTGTCTGTGTCTGAATCATCCACAATGAAGTCAGTTTGTTGTGTTTTTTATACTGTGGCATGTTGCTCAACATACCTGACAACATGAAGGTGTGATCAGGACCTTCACTCCTGCTTCTCTATTGGTTAATGCTGTGTTCACACTATGAATAATTCATAGGCTAACCCCACTCACTGTGGTCAACAGAAAGAGATCTGTTGATGTGCAGCAGATTTTAGATTTGCTCGATGACCTGAGTGAGGAAGAGTCTGATGGGGGGGTTCATCGCTGAGCAATGTGACTGTTGTGAGTAGCATAAAGGGACGGCAACTATACAATTTTGTTTTGCAATCCTGTGTTGTAAAATAAGAAATAAATGAAACTTGGACCCAATACCTTGAAAATAAATGCATTATAGTCCAGTTCGCCGCCTACATTTTGTCCTTTGGACAGAGTAGATGTAGTATAGTATATATGTCTACTTAGTTTGATCTGAACTCAGTTGAACTTCACTGTGTTAGCGCACATGCCCAGATGTATCTTTCTTTTTGTTGCAAAAGAAGAATTCACCCTTGCCGGCGCACAAAGATAACTGTAACTGTGTTGTATGACAATGTTCCAGTGCCAAGGCCGTCTTCATTTGGTTGCTGGCTGTTTGTTTTTCATTGTTGTTTCTATCAGTCTGAGAACAATATGTTTGAGACCAAAATGTCTGTAACATTGGCCCACTGTTGCTCCTTCTGTATAAAGAAAGCATGTACATGGAGTTCTTCCTCACTGAGACTGTACGCATCCTGTTGTGATGAAAACACAACCTCTGGTTTTCGGTATTCTTTATTTCATCAGAAAAGACTCACGCAAAGCGGGTATGGGATTTTTTTCCACCACAATAGACATTATGCATAGCTTCAATAGCTAGTTTAGCATAGACGTGCTAACGTGAGTTAATTATGTACCAACATCCTCTGCTAATGTTAGCTCCACAAGTTTTACAAAAAAATATAACAGTTTAGAAAGATGTATCTCCTTCCAACCTCTCCGGGTAACGAGTATCACTATTACACAACGTTTAACAATGACTAGCTCCAAATCAACACATTCTCACTCCAGACTCCTCTAATACAAATGCTAGGTCAATGGCCTTGAGTTCGGCATTTAGTCCATTGCAATCTTGCTTTTTTGCAACCAGTGAACAGAAGTGACCATATATGGACTTCGGAGTGACGTAGAGACGCCGTATACGTCATTCACAACGTAGCCCCGCCCTAAAGCATACCCTACTTTATGGTCTATTTTACTCTAAATGAGACCATAAACTCATGTTTACAATGTCTTTAGAATTGTTTTTCATATATTTTAACAATTTTATGTGTAAACTTTTTATATATTCCAGTTTGAATTCATTTGTTGAAATTTAGCTACAACTTAAAATGTAACTACATAATGCATGTTTTCTGTAGAGGCAATATTTTCTGTTTCTAATTATTTTTAAATGGACCACTTTCAGCTCCATAGTCTTTATGAAATGTGCCATATAAATTAAGATTCTATAGTGACTGCTGTTGAAAACATTAATGTTGCTGCTCTACAAACAATATTTATATATACTTGAATTATAAATTCTAATCCTATTATGAATATATATGTTTTTAAAAGCAGTTATTTAGTTACGTAAAGCAAAGTATTGAGAAGAGTAACTCCTAGTTGTACTACAATCCTAAGGCAAGGCAAGTTTATTTGTATATCACATTTCAACAACAAGGTAATTCAAAGTGCTTCACATAAAACCATTAAAAGCATCAAACAATAAGGCAAAAGAAAAGGAGATTTAAAAACAATTAAGTACATTCATTGAACATTGAAAACAGTCATTAAAACACTAAAAAGCAATGTAAGAAATAAAATACAGTAGTGAAATGCAGAAATGCAGGAAATTGATTAATATCCTTGAATATGGTTCAACTAAAGGCAGCAGCAAACAGAGAAAAGATAACTCTCGCTACCTGAGGGCGACTGTAGTTCTCCAACATGCTTGGAAAAGGAGGGGTGATCAGAGGATCATGTTGTTGCTTGCTGTCTGCAACCTCATCAAGATGCTACTAAATCTTACACACTGGACCTTTGATTAAAAAACTGATTGTCTTACTGCAAGTAATTACATCCCGAAATTTTCACATTGATATC
>NW_022283485.1:0-5584 GCF_004355925.1 Anarrhichthys ocellatus
TCATAGACTTCTATACAACCAGAGGAGTCGCCCCCTGGTGGACATTAAAGAGAATGCAGGATTAAGAGACTTCAGCATTAGCTTCACTCTTCAGGATCGGAGGTTTACGCATGTTTTCAACATGGCAGCTGGGTGACAAACTTTCCCATTTTACAGCTAAACAGGACAGTAAAATGTCTATGTGAGACATAGGCCATGCAGTAACATAATATTGATTCAGTTGTGATGAAATTAGCAATCAAAAAGTGTCTTTCCATGATTCGTTATGCTGCCGAAGGAAAACAAACGACATCAGCCTCGATAACTGAGTGACTACCGGGTTAATTCAACATGGACAACGGATTACAGGCGTTGCTGACCTTGTTGTCTTTGCTAGCCGCTGTTGTGCAGTTAAATTCAGCTTTTCTTGATTCTACTACTGCCTTATCTCTAGTACGACAGAGACTTCTAGCAACCAGCAGAGCTACAAGCGCAGAATTCAACTGCCGACAATTTGAGCACTTTTTGTGCGAGTCTCTCCTCTACGAGCTGGGGAGCTGGTTCTCTTCCCCCCGGAGGACGTAGGAGGGCAGGGAATGTCAGGAAGCCGCTGTGGTCAGCCACTAATGCGGTCCACACCCGTTCACACACAGAATACTGGGACGGTTGCATGTGTAGAAACAAGAAGACATGCTGACCTTGAGCTGCTGCTGGAGCTCGCTGTTGAGGCGCGTCAACACGGCGTTGGTCTCTTTGTTTTTACGGATTGCCGTCTGGATCTCCCTCTTCTGTTTGGACAGCAGCCTGAGAGAGAGTTTTACACACTTTGGTCAGCTTTGAGATTCATCGTCTGGCTAGATAAAGTATTAAAACATAGGTAAACTAGTTAAGAGCACAACTTAAGGGAACATATGAATTAACGTTCACCTAATTCCATTTCTCAGTGTTATTTGGGTCTAAACATCAACAAACTGACACCAAAATAATCAGATCAAAGCACTGGCGTTTTACATCAACCAGCCACTGTTACTGACCATCACCTACTTCAATGAGCCGTCTGGTCAATAAGGAGACACGAGCACACGTTAAAATCACTGCAGTGCACCTTAAAGTCTCACTTCACTACTTTTAATAAGTTCTGAAAGAGACAGTGTGTAGGATCTAGCACCATCTAGTGGTGAGGTTGATGATTGCAACCAACTGAATACTTGATTGCAACCACAAAGTTGGTGAAATGAGAACGTTTCCACAGAACACAGTTAAGGAAGTGTGTCCCACACACGGAAACTGAGTTTTTTTTGCAGTGTAACTGGTTGAAAAATACACATTTAATGTTGTTTGACCCGTGACTCCTTTTATTATATTTTTCTGTATATGGAACACAATAGAAAAAAGGTCATGACCCTCCCTGTTATACACTAATGAAGACATTTATGAATATTTTATATTATACACACTGGCCCTTTAAACCTGCACTAATTGATTGTTTTAGCCACTAGGGGGCAGAAAAAGCTGAGGTTTATATAATACTTAATAAGAACAATATTAATTAGAGCAGCTGTTTCCTCTCTTAATTCACATAAATGTAATTTTTTGGGGTCAATCTGAATCAATAAAATCCACATTTAATCCATCAGATTTAGTTGAGGACTCAACTCGTTTGTATTTTAGGATCACAGAGTCAAACTGACCTCTGAGCAGGTTTGGTTGGAGTAGGAAACGGCGCGGCAGGTGGGGGCGTGGCCTCCAGGTTCTGGCTCTCTGCATGGTATTTCCTGCGGACCGGCTTCTGTGGCGCCTGACTGAGAGGAACTCCAATCATGTCCTGAAGGAAAGAAATCTACATTTTAGAAATCAAAGTTAGCCGCCGCCGACGCCGCCTCCTCCCTCCTGCAGAAACGCTGGTGAAATGAAACCACGTCAGCGACCTGTTTTGAAGGGGTTGCCAGGTCTTGACCCTGATCCTCTGGTTTCATGCTGCTCGCCTCCTGCAGCAGACAGAAGCAAACGAGTGTGAGTCCAACGAGTGTGAGTCCAACCGGAATTGAGGAAATGACAAATAAGAGACTTGGGATGTACCCTTGAGGTACCCTAGGGGTACATCCCAAGTCTCTTAATAGGCTCCTCGATCCTTGCTCGAACCGGAAGTTGTTCCGGCCGTCAATATGGCTCTGATAAGAGCTTTGGGACGGCCGTCTTCCGAACCGGAAGTTGTTCTGCTCCGCGAAAATCAGGAAATGACAATTAAGAGACTTGGGATGTACCCTAGAATCGATTCTGCCCCAAGCTGAATCTATTTGAGGACGCTGATTGGCTAAATTGTATGTCACACATTTATATCTTTAACCAGCTATTGGCTAAACTGCTTCATAGACCCGCCTCTTCTGGACAGTTTCTCCAGAGCTGCTGAGACGTGCAGACACGCGGATAGGACGTGCAGGAAAAGCATATATTTACCACAGATATCATATTTTACACATATTACTGGATGACTCCATATTTCATAAACACAAATATTGACAATTTGTATAGTTTATTATCATTTTTATTTATTTTATGTTAGTTGTGACTCTAGCGCCCTCTACTGACCAGCCGCCACTGGTTTGCATATTGTGACTATTTCACAAGCTGCCGTGAGACTGAGCTGGTAGATGAGCTGTTTGGAGAGTTGAAGGCATTTCTTTCCAGGCAGCACCTTCTGTTAATGTTGGATTCTGTGGATTTGATCCACTCATTTCTACGGGCTGCTGTCTCCATTGCGGTGCAAGTAGAGATTCCTGGTCTGTCCTGATGGTTTAAACAGGATAACGCCGCCGCTTTAAACTACCCGAGAAACCTAAAGAAAAAGAAATCCATTCTGCTGAGCAACGCAACTGACGGACACGAATGATGAGCCTGAGATTCAGCGCGCCGCTGGATGTGAAACAACCACAGCATGGAAATGTTTTAAAAAGGTCCAGCAGTAGTTAAACCACAGGAGCTCCATCAGCCGTCTGTGTGGTCACGTCACACGGAGGTCACGGGGGTTTGAACTCCAGCAACGCGAA
The DNA here is from genome assembly GCF_004355925.1 of Anarrhichthys ocellatus. Classification (NCBI taxonomy): domain Eukaryota; kingdom Metazoa; phylum Chordata; class Actinopteri; order Perciformes; family Anarhichadidae; genus Anarrhichthys; species Anarrhichthys ocellatus. The sequence continues at coordinate 3,027 of NW_022283485.1, forward strand.
GAAACACCGTCACTGTCACACGGACGTCTTTTAGGCAAGATCTGTACAACTGGAACCTTTAATCCAGACCAGGTGAAACACATTGTGAACAGACAACACGGAGTGCGTTTACTGTGTTTACTGTGTTTACTGTGTTTACTGGGGACCACCGAGGATCTGGATTCAGCTCGATTTGGACAAAAGAAACAAGCAGAGAAGCAGCTTTGTTACTGGCCGACTGCCCCGTGTCTCAACAAGTGACCTGCTGGGATCACTGGGAGAGTTTGCAACCTTTAGCTCAGCAAAGAGGAGTAAAGTAAAGTAAAGTAGGATAAAGTAAAGTAGGATAAAGTAAAGTAGGATAAAGTAAAGTAAAGTAGGATAAAGTAAAGTAGGATAAAGTAAAGAAGGATAAAGTAAAGTAAAGTAGGATAAAGTAAAGTAAAGTAGGATAAAGTACTTAAAGTAAGGTACTAAGTTTACTTTAAGTTACTGCATTGAACTTTCATGTAGTGTTGGTTCTGTCGCCCCCTGTGGACTAAAGTGGTAGTGTCTCTGAGCACCAGACTCTTTAGAAAACCTCTCATTTTATTGCAGCAGGTCTGACAGTCGGCTCCTCTCAGTCCTGGTTCTGGTTCGATCACTAGAACTACAAACTGATCTGCTACGAATCGTTTCCTGTAAAAGCTGGAATCAAATATTCAGCCTTACCTTAACATCGACGTGTTTTATGTTCAGAAAGTGATTTTTTAACTACGCCTACAGTTCACTTATGTCTCTCTGAGAGACTTTGGACTCGTGCGAGTTTCAGTTTGTTTTACCGAGTGAAAAATATACATAAAAAGCGATTCGTCCAGTCGTTCTGTGTTTCACTAAGACAGAGGAGCGGTTGACAGGATGGAGATTAAATTAGTTTCTGCTTCAATCAATACGAGTGATTAAACAAAGACAGCGTGATGAAGTCAGACTCTAATGGAGGATTTGAGGGATTTTATGACATCCAAGATAAGAGAGGAAGGACTGCAGTGCCCTTTGACCTTAAGGCTGATTCAGATCTGTCAAATAGGAGACAGACGGGTGGAAACAACAGGCTGATTAGATATGGACCATTAGTAAAGAGGAATTACACCACTATATAAACAAAGGCTGAGGTTAAATATTAAACATGCACTGTAAAGGAATCAGTCAGCGTGACGTCTCCATCTTGGTTTGTTAGCACATGGGAGAAGCTTTACGTCATGAAGAGTTTATTTGAACCAGAACTACGATCTTCACCTAAAACGTAACCAAATAGGTTCGCCATCTAAACCTAAAGAGATTTCTACCTGAAGGCAAACTGCTCCCATGTAAAGGTTTTTGTCCTTCGCCATCTTGGTTTTGGGCCATCACTATAGGGATTTTTAGCCGTCGCCATCTTGTTTTTTTATGGAATACTGAATTATACATTTTTAGGTGACCAAAATGTTAACTGTCATGAACAAAAACATACTGTGAGGACAAGGACACCTCCCAGACCGAACAACACAGTGGTAGAGACCTATCAATCACCGTGTAGCCCCGCCCTAAAGCATACTCTGCTTTATGGTCTGTGTGACTCTAAATGGACCATAATGTACTAAATGAACATCATGCTGTATTGAAGAAGACTTGAAACTAGAGATTGAGACCATAAACTCATGTTTACAATGTTTACTGAGGTAATAAATCAAGAGAGAAGTAGTCATTTTCTCATAGACTTCTATACAACCAGAGGAGTCGTCCCCTGGTGGACACTAGAGAGAATGCAGCTTTAAGGTACATACATGCCGTAACATTTGCGATATCGATATCACGGTATTGGGTCAAAAAATATCTTGATATGTGAATTTCTCTGTATCGTCCAGCTCTACTCTGAGAATCTGGGAGGCAGCTTTTCATTTTCCTGCTTTATTTGTTACATTTGCAAACAACTCAATGAGTTAAAAAGAAGATGTTTGTTCTCACCTCTTCTCTGAAGTGACTGAAGTCAGCAAAGTTCGGCTGCTGCACTTTTTTCTGGGGAGTTTTCTCTGAAACGCCGATGAACTGAGAAACCTGACGAGAGAGATGAGGACTTTTCTTTCATCAGTGATTCAGAGACATTTGAACAAAGAGGATTTGAGCACATTAGAAATGAAAGCAGGCTCACCTGTGAGGTCGATGGTCGAGGAGGGAGGGCAGGAGGAGGCGGCAACCATCCGCTCTTTATGCCTGAAATCCAGACAAACAGGAGTAAACTAGAGCAGCTTACCTCTACTGTCCTCTCAGGAGTGTTTTCACCCTTTAAAAACAAATAAAACACTCATATTTTCATGATCAGACACCGACTTACACTCACCTTTCTGACTGAACAATAAAAGATTCATTTCCCTTTTTTGTTCTTCCGTGAAAGGAGAACTGTTTTACTGAACACAATCACTTAAAGCTGCAGGAAGTTCATGCAATAACCTCTCGTGTGAACACATTCATTCTTCTTGTACAAGTGGAGGAGGAGAACTTGCTGTATTCATTCAGCAACCTGTCAATCACTGTGTAGCCCCGCCCTAAAGCATCCCCTGCTT
>NW_022283486.1:0-5583 GCF_004355925.1 Anarrhichthys ocellatus
CTCTTCGTCTTCGACGAGGCCGAGCACATGCACTGCGAGATCCTGGACGCACTGCTGCAGCTCGTGGCGTCCAAGCAGTCCAACGAGTACCTGAACGCCGTCTACCTGCTGCTGAGCAACCTGGGTCACGCGCGCGTCACCAAGCACATGCTGCACAACTCCTCCAGCATTTCCACGAGCAACCTGGTGAAAGAGCTGACTCCGATATTACGCAACTCTCTGGAGAAGCTTCACCCGCTGTGGACGGAGGCGGACGTCTTACCTCTGGGCCTTTTGGAGAAAAGTCACGTGATGGAGTGCTTCCTGGATGAAATGACCCGAGAGGGGTTCTACCCGGATCATACCAACATGGAGCGCCTGGCGGGGGAGGTTGGATATTACCCTGAGGTCGGGGGGCACGAATACTCCAAGACGGGCTGCAAGCAAGTGGTGGCTAAGGTGAACCTGCTGTGAGATCCTCTGCAGGAAATGTTTCACATTCTTGAAAGCATGAAGAAATGAGTTGAGGTTCTCGGGGGTTTATGAAACTTGAATGACTCAACTCGGAGACACAGCTTTCAAGAGCAGTTTTGTAAGAATGAGAAGAAGAAAAAAGGATGCTGGAGATGTTTGGCTCTGTTGTGGCAAATGTGGCGTGAATCCTGTGAAGAGGTTTAAAAAAACGCCCACAAACAATCCTTAAAGGGACAGTTCAACCAAATTATGAAAAAACCCCGAACCTATTCCTGCAGATAGTTTAGGTTTTATTTTACCAGGTTTTTTAGACCATGGAGGTAAATGGGATTTAGTTTTAAAACATTAATGCAGTTTTTATTGGGACTATTTCTTCAATGACAAGAAACAGCTGAAGTGAAGTCTGTTGATGATCTTGCGATGGCGTTGTTGTTTGGTCCGTCAGTTGGTCGAGACTGAGATATATCTGCAACTATTGGATGGATTGGCATGAAAGTTTTGTACAGACATTCATGTTCCCCAGAGGATGAATCCTAATGACTTTGGTGATCATCTGACTTTTAATCTAGCGCAACCGTGAGGTTAACATATGTGGTTTTGAGTGAAATGTCTCAGCAACAATAAGATGGGTTGCTATGAAATATCGTACAATTATTCAACGTCCTCAGAGGATGAATGCTTATGATTGTAACCTTTTTATTTAGTCCTACAAACAAGTTAACATATTTTATTTTTGAGTGAATAGTCTGCAACTATTGGATGGATTGGCATGAAAGTTTGTACAGATATTCATGTTCCCCTCAGGATGAATTGTAATAGCTTTGTAGATCTCTTAACTTTTCATCTAGCGCCATCATCGGGTCTAAACTTTAATGTGCCCAATACTTTGGTTTATGACCAAATACCTGCAAAATGAACGACATTCCAATCAGTCTCGGCTGTACTTTGTGTTCAGTGCTAATTCGCCGATGCTAGCTTGCTAACATGTCAAAGTAAGACGTTAAACATGGGAAATAGCATGCTGAGGTTAGCTAACTTAAGACTCACAAATCTGCAAGCTTTAGATTTCTGCAGGAATCTCAGAGATGGATATTTAAAATCCTGAGACAAAACTGTGTCGACGGCGAGACACGACTAGTTAATAGAGAATATATATGTATTTATGATTTGTGCAAACTGACCCTTTAATCCCTTTGCATATATCACAACTACTACGTATTCGGCAGCTCAACCAGACACAGTAGGAGACGAGTAAATCCAATATTCATTCAGGTAATGAGGGCAAGTTCAGATATCTGTAATGCATTACTTACACACATGTTATATTTTGTTGAGATTGAATGAGTCATGAATATGTTAATGTTCTGTATACAGGTATCTTACAGTCCAAATATTGCTGATATAAACTTTAATGTGAAGTGAGTGCCTTGAAATTAAAGACACCATTTAAACACGGCTGTGAGATTTTTCCTCGAAGCACAACGGGGAGCTTTTTTATTTGACAAAACAAAAAAAGAAAATCTTGAAGGAAAAGTTTGACCTTTTGGGAGATATGCTTATTTATTGTTTTCCCTGAGAGTTAGATGAGAAGATCCCCAACACTCCTGTCTGTATGATAAATATCAAGCTAAAGCCAGTAGCCGCTTAGCTTAGCTTAGCATAGCATAAAGACTAAAAAGACCTAGCCTGTCTAAAACCACAACGTGCTATTTTTACACATCAGTTAGTGTTCAGATTCAACAAACATGACAAAGGGAGTTTTGTAACTTTGGACAGAGACAGGCTATGCTAAGCTAACCAGCTAGGCTGTAGCTTTATATTTAGTGTACAGACATGAGAGTGGTATTGATTTTCTCATCACTCTTTCGCGATTAAGTGTATTTTCTCGAACTGTTACTCGTACTCAGACTCCATTTACCAGCTTTTTATCTTTAACTTTCTCTGTCTTTTTCTGCAGATGACCACAACAACTGAGCAAAGGACATGAGATGTGGTTAAAGCTCCAGAAAAGGCGAGTAAGTGGAGATAAAACTATACACGTCAAATAATTAGGGCTGTACCGAATAGTTAAGAGCTTTATTTATAACGTTCTGAATCAACGTTTGAATGCTGCACAGTGGCAGATAAAGATCAGGCTACACTAATATCTTAGTGTTATTCTTTGGGTAGAATCAGATTCCAGTGGTGGCCGCTAAGGATTTTTACGTTGCTAACAAAAAATCAGCACCAGCTACCAGTCAAATGCTAAAATATGCAAGTGGCTGCTAGAAAAAAGCTAATTTATTGTGTGACTGGTAGATTTTGGAGCCAGAGTACAGTAGCATGTGGACAAAAAAAGTTCATTTCTAATCTTACTGTCAGGTCCAAAAAGTCAAAATCTATTGAAAAAAGAGATGTAATCATTTAAAAAATGTTCACATCTAACGGAATATCTCTAATATCTATATTTGTTGGCGTTTAGCCTTTTAAAAACAAAACTGTACTTGCAATCAAAAAACTGTCTGTTATATTTATTCAAGAAAGTTGATTTAATAAAAACAGACTAACTCCAATAAGCCAATAAATAATTGTATTTAATATTTATTCAAACTGATGATTTTGTGTATTCTTTTTAGCTTTTCAAATGTAAGCGCTGTCAAACGTTCAGCCCAAAGTCAACGTACTTGTTCTACCTTGTTATGTGGATGAGGAAAAAGGACAACAACTTGTATGAGACAAGATTTTTAATTTCTTTTTTTTATTATTTGAATTCCCTTAGTTGACATTGGAAACAAAACGAGGTACTGTGTCTAAGTGACAAAGAAAGATGAGCCGTAGACTCATAATGTCACAATTAGATGGAGAGAAAAAACACAAAAATATCAGAAACAAATAGGAGAGTCATGTGGGAGACAGCGACCCGCTTCCATAGTCCTATGAAAGCGCTTTGATCGGAGTCACTCGGAGGTCAATAAACTGTTGTATGTACAGATCTGAGGAGTGAAGGTTGTTTTTATTGAGAAGAGAAGAGAGCAGCGACGGCAACGAGAGGAAACAGCAGACGCAAAAACATCTCTATCCTCACGGTCCTTTGTGACGACAGATGAAAACAATAGTGTAGAAATGCAAACTAACTACATGAGAAGATTCCACGACATTGATCTCACCTACCGGTAAAGACAAAGGATCAAAGAGAGGAGCATCTGAGCAGACCTTCATCGTTTGTAAAATGTCCTTCATTCACCAACTCGGCCTCAATATTTCAGTCATATGTTCATGAAATGTGTGAAACATTTAAACGGATTAAATAGTAACAAGTGCTCCAAACGTAACAGACACTCAGCACCTTTTTATATTCTTTTTAACCAGCAAGTAAGCTTTGAGCTCCACCTTTTCTTTCTTACTTACATGCTTTTATTAAAGGAAGGCAGGACGCGACCGAAGAACAGAAGCTACACATCAACGACGACCTACGGGTGGGGGGGGGGGGCGGGGGGGGGAATGGGGAATAACTTGGTGTCGTAATCATCCAGTTTCAGGATCGACGACCTCGCAACTCGTCTGTTTAAGCTCAACGCCGAGGCTCCGCCATCACTGTCAGAAGATGCTCATGAAATGTGTGGACGATGGGGGAGGAAGTGTATGTGTGTGTGTGTGTGGGGGGGGGGGGGTTGATGTGGTTCGGGGGTCTCTTTTCTTTTTCCTCTTCTTTGTTCTCCTCGTTACACCTCCAGCTCGAAGCCCATCCCCACTTTGTGACCGCCGGCGTTGAAGTTCTTCCCGTCGATTAGAGCTGAGAGAGTAACCTTCACGCCTGCAGAGACACGACGCACGTTACTGTGAGACCTTTATGTTCAAATAACTTTATTCAATATCTATTTGACATGAACAGGACTTAAATAAATGTACTGAAGGGACAATACCACCTGCAATTATTCACTAAATTTAGATTTATTTAATTTATTCATCACATTTCTGTGAGATCTTCCCAACAGAACATAATAATAATAATAATAATAATAATAGTGATATAATTAATTTAATTAAAGTGACCGTATGGAAAGCAGCAGAAACAAATCTTATCAGAAACATGATGCATTTATAGCTCGTGTTACCGTGTAAGACTTTGTAATCCCGTCTAAATGAAATGTTTAAACCGTTAAAGACTCGCAGATGAAGCAGGAACATCTTGAACCTTTTTCTCTCCTAACTGTTAGAACTGCTACGTTCTACGTTCTGTTGTTAAATCGGTTGGTGTTTTCCCGTCGGAGGGAGGAAACGCGTTCAGACATGCAGACGGTGTTGTGATACTACAGTTTGGCTCGGGTTCCGTCTTTTCCGGTCCGGTCGGGTTTCGAGCTGAAACCGGTTTGATTTTCAGAACCGGCTGAACCGGAATTTGTCATTTTCAATAAGAAAAGCTACCTGTGCCAACGGCGTTAAACCGTTATGACGATGTGATTGACATGTCAACCAATCACAGCAGACGTAGTGAGTTCAGTCATTGTTATTCTGCACTGAAGACATGTTCTAGTTCTCTCTAATTCTAGTCATGATGGTTCTGTTTCTATAGAGGTTCAGGACTTTTATTTTGTAGTCAAAGTTAAGACCACAGAATGTGACTTAAGTTTTGTTAAGAGGAACGTGTTATCTATGAACCTTTGAGGACTCCTCGTAGTAAGATAAGACGCCTACCTGGCCGGAGGCTCTGAGTGTAACCCACTCCGATCAGACTGGCGTTGTTGACTTTGGCCTGCGGGGGTTAAAACGTGATGAGACGTTAAAACAAAATGGCAGAATAGTTTGTGAGGATTTGCCTTCACAGAGGAGCACAACCAGCAGCACTCACAGACAGAGAGGCGTCTTTGTCCAGCTTGTATTTGGCGGCGATGCCGAAGCGAGTGTTGTTGCTGCCGGCGGTCCAAGCCAGAGTCACCGCCGTCTCCAGCTCCTCGTTCACCTTCTGGTAGATGGAGCCGCCGAACTCGGTCCCGTCGTTACTGAGGCGGGAAAGATTCAGAGAACACGAGTCACCCATTGGTCTATAGACTGATGTTATGAAGCCAGAGTTCGGCATTTTGGCCGTCGCCATCTTGGCTTTTTGCAGCCAGTGAACAGGAAGTGACCATATGTGGACTGAGGAGGAGTGAC
>NW_022283487.1:0-5583 GCF_004355925.1 Anarrhichthys ocellatus
CTTAATACTGCTCCTACTTAATACTGCTCCTGCTTAATACTGCTCCTACTTAATACTGCTCCTACTTAATACTCCTACTTAATACTGCTCCTGCTTAATACTGCTCCTACTTAATGCTCCTACTTAATACTCCTACTTAATACTGCTCCTACTTAATACTGCTCCTGCTTAATACTGCTCCTACTTAATACTGCTCCTGCTTAATACTGCTCCTACTTAATACTGCTCCTACTTAATACTGCTCCTGCTTAATACTGCTCCTACTTAATACTGCTCATGTGATGACAACTTCTCAGTACAAAAGCAGTTATTTTTGAAGACACCTTAAATAATGTCATTGCTGTACATATTGTCAATGTTAGAGAGACAATTTTGCATCTTGTCTGTAATTTGTATATTACTAACTTGTGTATTAATAATCGCTCATCAGCGATGCTTTGGCGTGGCCACATTTTAGCCTTCTTTCAAATTTCAAATTGTTTGTTTAATAAAAATCTACATGACCATAAGTAGAAATAAACATAGATTTTATAAAAGGTACTTGAGGTATTGTCTCTCCACATTAGACTTTTCAAACATGCAGGAAATTCAAACTGAGTTCAGTAATTCAACTATAAACTCAGAAATCTGCTTCAGTGTGGAGAGGTCGTCTTTGCAGCCGACTGCGTGTAAACAATCAATTTAAACACAGCAGAGACAATAGATTGTAAATTAAGAGCAATTAGCGGACCACACAGAGAGAACCCCTTTTCTTAGATTACAGTCTATTGAGATTTCCTTACACACAACACAACACAGCGTTCTCTTGTGTTTGCTAGATATTTCCTCACAACCTCGTATTATAATCCAAGTGTCCAAACGAGGACAGTTATGAACCAGACGGACGCTACTCCGGATGCATAAAGAAGCTTTTTGTGGTACAAAGACAGAATAAGACGCTTAGAAACGCGGGTGGCTTAAGAAAGCGCTCAGACGGTTTTTTTCTCGCTCTCCGGGAAACAAACATCTTTTATTTCCTCGGGTAAAAACCCGCTGCTGTCTCTCCGTTTCCTGCCCCAAGCAAAGCCCCACTTAGTGCCTTTTCCCCTCCAGGGAGCGTTTTCTTGGCAAACAGGGCTGTTTATTTGACTACAACGGGGCCCTCACTTCAGCGGGTTTCGTCTAATTAAAATGTTGCAAACGCGTCGAGGAGTAGGTGTTTTATTTAACGGCTAATTGTGCTGACGCCAGGGACCGGGCTATTTTTTATGCATACACTTTGCAGGATCTTGAGGAAAGAACACAACAGTACACACACACACACACACACACACACACACAGGAGATCGGTTTCTTGCTCATTGGTGGGATGAATTTTAAACAGTCAGGAGTATCGAGTTAATCAGTGAGAATTCAGTGGGGGAATATCAGGTTGCCTTTTTAACAGGGGAGGATGCTCGTATGATTAACGCAGCGCTCCCCCGTTGGACCGAGCCGAATAATTGTCTTGTTTACCTACAGGTGTTTTTTTAATCTAGACACAGGAATTAACAATCCTTGTTTGTGAGGGGCGCTCGGGGGGGGGGGGGTTGTCATGTTTGAGATGTAATGACTTGCCGTTTTTTTTCCACTCGTCAACAGCTCGTGTCGTCCTAATTGAGTGTTTAGAGTCGATGAATTGAGAGAGGGACGAAGGCGTTGGTGTGGTTTGTGGTGGACTCTCAAACATAGAGCTGGTTGGTGAGGGCGTGTTTGAAGACTGCATGGTTTATAACGCTCAAAGACAGTAAGGAACTATTTTTCATCACGGTGTTCACAAGGTAAACAGCATGAATAGGGGCTGCATGATTATGGCATGAACATTTTAATCAAGATTCTTTTAATCAATATTGAAATCACGATTATTTAAGGATTTTAAGAACAAAATTTTTATTTTTTTATTTTTGCACTTTTACATATAAATAAACAGAGCACTGCTTTCACTTCCATGTTGTGCTGCATTCCTGCTGATTAACAAATATTTGCATCAAAACTTCAAGACTAAAGAAAATAAAATTGAAATTGAAATCAAATTGGCTACTTTCCTGGCTATATTCCTGCTACATCTAACAAAATATTTGCATCAAAATAAGACTTAAAATAAGGTTTTAAAGTGAGTAACATCTACTCTCGATTGCAGCCGCAACAATCAGGAAAGAGAAGCCAAAACATGTGCATCGCCCCCTGGTGGCTGGCTGCTTGATTTGATATGCAGCTGACTTGTCTTTGAGCGGAGCACGTGTTTTAAATGTCAACATCACAGTTGATCATAGTCATTTAATCGTGGGAAAGCCAGAATAATGATCACAATTAATATTTGATTAATTGTGCAGTCCTGAGTAGAAATGTTTCACTTTACAAAAGTTATTTGATTGGCCGACGCAGTGAAGCAAAAGATGAAATTGGTAACATTTTTTTGTCTTGTTGTTTGCAGGAGCCCCTTACATTGAGGCCCCTTACATTGAGGTCCCTTACATTGAGGCCCCTTACATTGAGGTCCCTTACATTGAGGCCCATTATATTGAGGCCGCCTCTGCAGCCTTAAGGGCCTTGCTCAAGGGCAAGAGTATACATCGATTAATCTGCAGACTATTTTCTTGACTAATCGGTCAATCGTTTGTAAAATGCAAAAACTAAAATGTCATTCATAATTTTTTTACAAAAAATCCAAGAGGATTGATGATATTGTTACTTGAAAAATTACTCAAAAGATGACTCGATGAATCAATTATCAAAATATTTGTTTTATAACAAATCAATAAGTCAACATTATAAACATTTAGTGCAGGGCTGTGCTACTGAAGAACTTTGTGAGGCGTTCATGGTCCATCCCTGCAGATTCCTTCCAGCGGATGTGAAACCAGAGGGAAATAAATTCATCACATTTCACATTTGTAATCCCTTGTTCTTTGGATATTCTGTCAGATCCCCTCACATGAGTGTCATCAATAGAAACGACTAGCAGGATAGGTTTTCTTCTTCTAATAAGGTGTTAAAACACTTGGAGTTGTGGTCTTCATTGGTTTAGGATGGTTTGGAGGGTAGTGTGAAGTCGGTGCAGTTATTGAGGTAGTGTGTGTGTGTGTGTGTGGGGGGGGGGGGGGTCCTTAGTGAGAGTAAAGCTTGTATTACCTTTTCATTTCACACGTCAGCCTGGAGCTGACAGGTTGCTAAAGCAAAGGTATTTTAACATCCAATTTCAACTGTTTTGTGGCACAAATGTGCGAAACAAGGGGTGAAAATGAAAACTGGAGAGAGAGAGAGAGAAAGAGAGACAGAGAGAGAAAGAGAGACAGAGAGAGAAAGAGAAAGAGAAACAGAGAGAGAAAGAGAAAGAGAAACAGAGAGAAAGAGAAAGAGAAACAGAGAGAGAAAGAAACGGAGAGAGAAAGAGAAACAGAAACAGAGAGAGAAAGAGAAACGGAGAGAGAAAGAGAAAGAGAGACAGAGCGAGCAAGAGAGAGAGAGACAGAAAGAAAGAGAGAGAGAGAGAGAGACAGAGAGAGAGAAAGAGAGAGAGAGAGAGAGACAGAGAGAGACAGAGAGAGAGAAAGAGAGAGAGAGAGAGAGAGAGACAGAGAGAGACAGAGAGAGATGAAGAGAGACCTAAACTAAGGAATGAATAGACATTTTCTTTCTTGTCATTTCTTCAAGAATAACCCACACACACACACACACACACTCCGATACCTTTAATCGAGTGTGCGTCATTTCTCACCTACACTGAAAAGAAGAAGTAGTGGTTTTAAATGTGCCGGATGGTCCAAAAGATGTGTGAGACAACACCAGAAAGAGAAGCTTTAACTGAACCTGCCAAGCTAGGACTGAATACATCTTACAATTTAAATACAGGAAACAACTCAGTCAGGTTTATCAAGTATCGATAAGCAGTAGCAATAAGAGTACTAGTATAAGAGTACTAGCATCAATAAACAGTATCGATAAGAGTACTAGTACTCTTAGTAGTAAGAAAGATAAATATGAACCACAATGTTGAATTATTTCTTCAATGAGAGCATCAATTGTTTTATCTATCGTTTCAAATCAGTTTTTTTACATCTCGTCTATATGCACACAGCCTCCTTTACGTTTGTCATTATAATAATAAAATAAATCACAGCGTCCGCAGCAGATGGAAGCTCAACTTTGAGCCCCTCCAGTGAGCCTTGCAAGGCTCTCGTCCTCTTTAGAAAAGGGTTAGCCCGGATTAAAGGGTGTTCCTGTCGCTCTTATCTAGTGTTTGAGCACTTGATCACGGAGGCGTGCCCTAATCCCAACATCGATGCGGTTCCATCAACACGCTCTCCTGGAGCAACTCGCAAGCAACAAAGGAGGGTTGCTGGGGCTTGTTTAGATTGGGTATCCCCCCCCCCCCCCTCCAACACACACACACACACACACACACACACACACACACACACACACCTTTTTAAGGAACACTGTTTCTGCTGTTGCTCGCTTTGATAGTTGATGCCAAACGTCTAATCTCATAAACTTCTGCTTGTTCTCTGCTGACGGACTCGAGACTTAAGATCTGTGAAGCGTGTGTGTGTGTGTTCGGGGGGGGGGGGGGCGTTTGTTTGGAAATCTAAGTGGGAGATTAAGTGAGGTCGGTTGATCACCAGTGGATTTGTTTACAGCGGGCTTTAGACAGAGATGATAAGCTGTTTATGTCAGATCTGTCATGAATAATTGCAAATGTTTGGGTCTTCTGGGGTGTGTGACATGAAAGCACATGTGATGTGAATCGTAGATCATTTTGTGAAATAATTTGTAATAAAATTGGGGCCTTTAAAATTCACAATATATCAACATGCATCATTTAAATATGTTTTTCAATATCATGCTCTACACCTTGAGCTTTTGTTCTTGTGATGAAAATTATTAATTTGACATATTTCAACCTTCTGCTTCCATTTTATTATTTTGATAAATGAGAAAATGAATTTACCCACAAGATCTCCAAAAGTGCTCGATTTAGGGCAATGGTTCCCAACTTAAGGGTCAAGACCCCCTAAGGGGTCGCATAATGAATCTGAGGGATTATCAGGATAGAAGAGAAGAACAGACTTTCTTCTAATTGTTTCTTTTTTCTTGTCAATTAGTGGATCATTTTACCTCTTCGGTCGTCTAAAAACCATTCAACTAAAACAATCGGAGAAGGGAATCACACATTAGGGAAAGTAGTTCACTTGAGCAGAAGATATAAAAATCAACATTTCAGGTGAGATCAAATAATTTAGCTTTTGTATTTAGATTAATAAAATGAGTATTTGTTGTAGCAGGAATCTAGCATCTCGGGGGTCTGGCCCGACCCAATCAATGAAATTGAAAGTCCACGACAACGTGTCAGTCCTAAGAAAAGAAAAAAGAAAAGGTGGCACTTCAATTTTCAATCATCAGAGATGTCAATGCACATAGTTTATCCCAAACCTAGGTAGGTGGTTTTGTTGCCTAAACATTCATTTTGTAACGTAATGTCCCAAAAAATAAGTCGTTCCAAGCTACACGAAAAAAACGCCCTAAAGCATCCCCTGCTTTATGGTCTGTGTGACTCTAAATGGA
>NW_022283488.1:0-5575 GCF_004355925.1 Anarrhichthys ocellatus
CATATGGTCACTTCCTGTTCACTGGTTGCAAAAAAACAAGATGGCGATGGAGAGATCACCGAACTAGAGGCTTCAAAACATCCACAAACCAACGAGAGACGTCACCATGACGACATCCTCTTCTCATAGACAGTCTGTGGACACCTCCAGGTTAACTCGCTCTCATTTGGCTTTTGTGGATACATTTTCCCTCGTTGTACGTTTCACAGAATAATTGGAGCTGATAATCGGTTCAGAAGAGCTTTGAGTCTGTAACTTATCAGGAACAAATCAGACCCAGAATCTGCAGAATGATCCTCACGTGTGGGGCGTCATCCCAGGAATCCCACCACTAATACCTACAGCAGTGTAATCAATAATATATCTATTAATCATGAATCACCGTCCTGTTATGAATCCCTAATAGTTCCTCTGTGTTGCCTCTTGACCCCCCCTCAGCGGCGGCTCACTCAGAAGCCACAGTATGAACAATCTGTTGGACCCCACTGACACCTACACCGACCAATCGGAGAGCAAGAGCTTCGGAGACGTCCCGCCTCCGGCCACACCCGACCGCAGGGCCTCCGTGGACGCCCGGTCGACCTCTCCTCTCCCCGAAAGGAAGCTGGAGTCGGCCTCGGAGTCAAAGACCAGTCAGACGAAGAGCTACCACGAACAACCTCCTCCTCCTCTTCCTCCGCCTCCTCCTCCTCCGAGTCACCACCTCAGAAGGAGCTCTGCAGGTTATCGACCAATCTCTCCGCTCCCTGACAGGAGGGCTGACTCAGCATCTGATGTCCAGGTACCAGAGGTTTCATTCTAACAAAATAAAACCTCAAATGTTGTCACCCTGGTTCCTCCTTCACTTGTCTTGAGTTGTTCCTCTCTTTTCTTAGGCGTTATCACCACACGGGCCTCCTGAAAACCCACTGTTTCCAAGGTAATCCCCCAAAACTGTCCCTGGATTCAGAGTCTGATTCCTGCTGCATTATTAAACACGTTCATCTCTTTAGCTTGTCGGTATCTTTTCTTGTCATGAAACGATCTGAATTCATTCAGTACGTGTGGGAATGAATCAGGAGAATCAGGAGTGGTAGATTTGTGCTTCGTAGCAGTTAGAAGGGATTTAAACGGACACTTTAGGTTTCAGAGGATTCTAAAGTGTTTTTGTATTGAAATAATTCAGCTGAAAGTAGATTCAATGTTGTATCTGTCCACCGGGTGGCGCTGTGATTATCAAAGCGGTTTATTGCAGACTGAAGTGAGCTGTTCTTATTAAGGTTGATGTGTGTGAGGGTCTCTCACTTTTGATTATTATCATTTAATGATGATAATGTCATAAAAACATTATGCTGAACCTTTTTCTTCTGTCAAACACTGATGCAGATTTTTATGCTTAAATGAACGAGACGTGCCTCTCGTTAGATTACTTTCTATTCATCGTCACATTTTTGTTTAATAAAAAAAGGAGATTATCTGAAGAGTATTCAGTCAAAATGTTCTATTTTCTGGCTGGAGTCTGGTGTCAGTTTCAGTGTGTGTGTGTGTTTGTGTGATGTTGTTCTTCCTCCTCTTGTTTCAGAGGCACGAACCCGTTCGCCACCGTGAAGCTCCGCCCCACGACGACCAACGACAGATCGTCTCCTCACATCCTCTGATCCGGAGGAAATACATTTATGTTTCAGGAGAGTTGAAGCTGAAGGAAGGTTTGCTGAGTTTGGTTTAGTTTTGTACAGCGTTGGATAAGGTTTTTTTCTTGTACCAAAACCAAAAGTTTAATAGTTTAATATCACAACCGTGCACTTTTAAAGTAGTTGTTTTATTAACTCTATGTACAGTGTAGCTCTGTTTGTCTGTCACAGTAAAAATCAAAATAAAGAAGGAATAAAGAGACGCTTTGGGAAATATGCTAACCTGTCTGCTGAATATGAAGTCTGTATGAGACATGTATTTAAATAACTTACCCTCAAACAATGATTCATATGATGTCTTACACAAAGTTACTCCTATTTAGTAGTTGGTTCAAATAGTTTGTTTAGACAACAACACTACTTAGTTAGGTTCAGACAACAAAACTACTTAGTTAGGTTCAGACAACAAAACTACTTAGTTAGGTTTAGACAACAACACTACTTAGTTAGGTTTAGACAACTAAACTACTTAGGTTTAGACAACAACACTACTTAGTTAGGTTCAGACAACAACACTACCTAGTTAGGTTTAGACAACTAAACTACTTAGTTAGGTTTAGACAACAAAGCTACTTAGGTTTAGACAACTAAACTACTTAGTTAGGTTTAGACAACAAAGCTACTTAGGTTTAGACAACAACACTACTTAGTTAGGTTTAGACAATAACACTACTTAGTTAGGTTTAGACAACTAAACTACTTAGTTAGGTTGAGACAACTAAACTACTTAGGTTCAGACAACTAAACTACTTAGTTAGGTTTAGACAACTAAACTACTTAGTTAGGTTGAGACAACAACACTACTTAGTTAGGTTTAGACAACAACACTACTTAGTTAGGTTTAGACAATAACACTACTTAGTTAGGTTTAGACAACAAAACTACTTAGGTTCAGACAACTAAACTACTTAGTTAGGTTTAGACAACTAAACTACTTAGTTAGGTTGAGACAACAACACTACTTAGTTAGGTTTAGACAACAAACCTATTTAGTTAGAGTTTGATAAAGATCGTGGTTTGAGCTAAAATAACCACAGAAGTGTCGTTGCTTAAGTACGCAAGTTATGTGACAAAACGTCAACGTTGACTTTGCGTTTCACTTAAGTCGCTTAAATATGGGACTAACAGAGTCTTTATGCTAAGCTAACACTACCTAGCTCCAGCTACATATTTATATGAATGTATTCATTCTCCTCAGCTGTAAAGTGTTTTCTCTCTTTGCTCATTTGATGAATTAGTGTGTCCTGAAATCAGAACGTTGATATGTTGAATCAGAACATGATACTGTGAGGATTTGTGATGTTATGTTTTGTGAGTTTAACGTGTTGTGTCCTCTGTGAGTAACAATAAGTAAAGAGACAGTTATTACTCAAGTATTCTTTTTATTATCATCATTTCTTACTCGGAGCTTTTCTCTCTTCTCAGCTCTCCTTATATATATATTTATATATATAATTTTATTTACTACATCATCTGATCGGAGGCAGGGAGTGTGGAGGAGGTGAGGAGAGGAGGCGAGGTGAGGAGGTGAGGGAAGGTGGATGAGGAAGAGGAGGAGTGGGAGGAAAGTGCACTGATATGTGAACATCTAGAAGTAAAACTTTAATACATCTACACACCATCTACAGCACTAGCACCACCTGTTAGTACCACAAACTACCGTCATCCTGAAACCCAGACAGCATGTGCGATTAAATAGATTTTTATATTTATATATATATAAAAACTGAAAAGTGCCACTGGTGCCGTTGTGCTTCTTCCTCACATTAAACTCTTTTGCTGTGGTGGTTCAGAGAGAGCGGGGCTGGTCTGACTCCATCTGAGGGTCCGCAGGAAGCTGACAGGAGTTTGAAGGTGGCAGTTTACAAAATATGAATGCAGGGACGAAGAGGAGGAGGAGGAGGAGGAGGAAGAAGAAGAAGAAGAAGAAGGAGAGATGTTCAGATCTCCCCTACTCATGCACCAAGACCTCGAACTCTGAAAAAATAAATATTTGCACAAATGAAATGAAGGATTAGAATGTTAATATTTCCATGTCGTCAACAAATCCGATGAAAATAATGAATTCTACACAAATGAACAGTGTCACCAAATCCCGATCCCAATCCCACATTCCTGCTGCCATAGATACTCACTAAAGCACCTCGTGTGTATCCATCCGCGTCTAAAAGTAGTCCCCAACAAATGTGTTCTGTGTAAGGTTTGATTAAGAACTGCTCACAGAATGTGTTTCGCAGAATTTCTTGAAATTTGGTTACGATTTACGATGTATTTTGATTTAAAGCTGACTAATGGCCAATGGCTCATGTCCAGGTTTTAGTTCTTTGTTCCACCCCTCTCTCACCGTCGATGCCGATCTTTCCGTCTCCATCTTTGTCTGCAGCTTTGAGGAACGCTGACGTTTCAGAGTCGGTCAGATCTCTGCCCTCCTTGGAAAATCTCTTCAGTACAAACCTGAGAAAAGAAAAAGATCGGTGTTAGTGAACACACAGTGTGTGTGTGTGTGTGTGTGTGTGCGTGAGGCTTCCTCACTTGAGCTCCTCCTCCTCTATGAAGCCGCTGCCGTCCACATCCAGAACCTGGAAGACCTTCTTGACGTCTTCCGCTGTCATGGCCTTCATTCCCACCATTTCAAAGAACTTCTTGGGGTCGAATGTTTCTCCTGAAACACACAGAAGGTTTATGAACATTCACCTTCTTTACATTATCCAGGACAGGCTGAAGTGTGTGTGTGTGTGTGTGTGTGTGTGTGTGTGTGTGTGTGTGTGTGTCAGTATCCAAAGCTAACTTCTGGAGCTTTGTAGGCTTGTTTCCGCAGAGAAAACCAACCGAGCCAACTGTTACCGACCTGCGAAGACTTCAAGAGCTTTCTTGATCTCCTCAGCTTTCAACAGATCGGTCATCAACATCTTGTCAGCTGGAGAGGGACAGACAGAGAGGGACAGACAGACAGACAGACAGAGGACATGGAAGGGGAGAAATATGAGAACTGTATTTTTTAAAAGTTGAAAGCGGTCGTCAGCTGAACTGGGAGCAGAAGAGTCGAGGGTTTGGGACAAAAGCTGAGAGACAAACTTCGAGTGTCTGTCTAAAGGTCTGGCTCAGAGACACTTTAACACTAGATGATATGACAGATGACAGACCCTCAAATGTACACAAAGAGGATTTTAACCCTTTTAAAGTTTTAGAGTTAGAGTGTATAGAAGTCTATGAGTCGACTTCTCTTATTGTTTCTCCAAAAAACAGAAAATGAAGAGAAAATAAAGGAATAGAAGATGCTGCTTCAGTCTCTTTGTGAATATTTCCCTCAGATGCCAGCAGGTGTCTCACCTGAGACGAAGACTCTGTCTCTTTAGAGCAGAGACAACAATGAATGTGTTTGTGCCTATAGCACAACGTGTGTGTGTGTGTGTGTGTGTGTGTGTGTGTGTGTGTGTTTGTTCTGTCACATTGTGTCTCGGTGAGGACACGTGATTGACGGAATTACTCCCCCCCTCCCTGAACAAATGACTTAATTCTGTCCAGTCTGCTTCTTCTGTTATGTGTCTAGATTGAATTGCAGAAATAGTCTTGAGATGTGCGAGCTTCTCTCCATCTGTGAGAAAATGTCCAGAGAGTCACCATCTGAAGATGTTTCTTTCTATTTGGTTGAGACAGAAAGGTCATTGAGATCAACCTGTGGTTACTCTGTACAAAGCTCCCATCATCCTTTGCACCAACCGAGTCCCATTTTCCTTTTTTCCTCAAAGCAACTTAAAGCTACACATGAGATTGTCTGCACAGATGTGTATTTGTATATGTTGTATACAATGTATTCATCTACGTGGTTGTATTATGTACAAGAGAGCCTTTAAGGACCAACCAGTGAACAGGAAGTGACCATATGTGGACTGAGGAGGAGTGAC